>NW_009260022.1:4175329-4181172 GCF_000687185.1 Egretta garzetta | reverse complement strand
TTTTTCTCCCCCCCCTCCCCCCCCCCCCCCCCCGCCCTTTTCCTTTTCTTCCTCTATAAAGCAGTAACTAGTGTGATTCTTGTTATAAAACTTAATTTCTTGACTACTTTTTTTTTTTTCTACTCATTCTATTATTTAGCTTGAATAATGAGGGAACAGTTGGGAAGAGAAATGAACAACTTAGTGATATTTAAGCCCTACTCTTGAAGATGCACATATGCTAACTTTATTACATGAGTACTTCCAATAATTGTAAAGGAAGTAATCATAGGAATATAATTAGGCATATGAATAAATACATGGCAAACAGAGGGCTAGTCAGCTGCTAAATATAGGAATTTACTCACTTATTTAAAACAAACATGTTCAAAATGAGATCCACAGAGCTCTCAAACAAGGCCTGCATATGCCTGACAATGCCTGACTTCTGGACCACATAGTCCAAAATGCCTTTTTCAGAGAAATAGTTTGACATGCTGAATGATGTGGGTGCAATCTCTACTCCTGCCCAGTGTCCATCATATCTTTTGAGCAGTACATATTAACATGGAAAACATTTGGTTGCATCTCCCTTCCCTCCCCCTGCTCTTTCCCAAAACACAAGTATCTGACGTGAAACCCTGCAAAGCAGGTGCTCGATGTCACCACATGTAGACAACTGGAGCCAGCACAACACTGCCACTCTGCTGTCACCTTTTGCAGTCCTTGTTGTGTAACTGTCACTCTGCAACTGTGTGACACAGCCTGTGGCCAGGAAGACAAGCAGGAAACCAGAAATTAGGGCTTTAAAGCAGTTTCAGTTAGGACCTTGGTTTACACCACTATCTTTCTTTTGCCCACCCACATATTTACATATGGTAGAATCTTTATATTCTCAGTATCCATCATTACTCTTAAAACGCAAGTGAGGCTCAGAATGACCTCGCCTGAACAGAGCAGACTGCTGGCCCTTTGATACTTGAACTATGCAGGCTCCTTCTCAGAGCAGAAGGGTGCAGGAACCATATATGTTTATCACCTAAGAATGAAAGGGGCCCCAGCTCTCCACTGCCCCTGTTGCACCTGCAGATGCTTACAACTCTGAAAATGTTGTATAAAACTATACCATAATGACCGTCATTCCAAACAGGCATTATAATGAAACCCCCCAAATGTTAACCTGTTAGCGATGGCATGTTATTTTACGATTAAAACAGTTGCCTATACTTATCCACTATGAAACAACTCCTTGATCAGAACCCAGTTCATCCTTCTGTCTCTCTAATTTGATACTACTGACTTTTGTTGTCTGACTGATTTTGGATTTACAGGAGTACAATATTTTTGCATTTTTATTTGTCAACTGATCTCTCTAGAATAGCATCTCAATGATTGTCCTTTGGTTTTCATAACTTCATATGAAAGTCACATCAATGTATTTGAAGAGCTTTTAAAAGTATCTATCTTGCGCTTGGAAGGCAAAGCTAGGAAGCCATACATTACACAAAAAAATTCTAATGTGAAAAGTAAGTGAACTTGGTTTGTTGTTTCCTTACTTTTCTATCCTGAACACACAGAAATACTGTGAACACCCCAAATGCCACTGTAAAATAAGAACCTTTTCAGAAATTGCTGTTAGTCTAAAGGGCATTATTTCACCTGTGGCTAGAACAAGAGCTATAACAAATAAAACCTTTTTTCTAATTCTGCAAGGCAGAAATTAGAACAAAGTTTTCAAGAGTCATAAAACTGAATTGCAAAGTATAAAGTGGCACACTATTTTGATTGCTGTGAATTAGGGCTAAATATGACATCAGATTTTATATAAGTAACAGAAATAAGAAATTAGGTCCTTTGTTTCAACTTGAAAAGCATTCGGTTGTAGTGAATGATTCCTTTGAGGCAATTTTGAAGTGATACGTTGTCTTTTTCTAACATGCCTTAAAGCCTTCATCTTGAAAGACACTGCCTGTGACCAGCCTACACATGAGCAACTCCTGCAATTTGTTAAGTTTGTGTTCATTTATTTTTGCCTTTTAGGCTGTAACTGTCCAAATGCAAGTCTCCCCAGAGTATTTTACAAGTCATTTTTGAAGGAAAATGTTTAAAATTATATTAAGTTTTCCCTCACGGGTTAGGAAATCAAAAACTGACCCTTAGACTGAAGCTTTCCATTTCCTTGAGTTAGCTTCCCAATGATGGATTCCCCTGGAATCCACTCTCAAGTCCATCATAAAAGGTCAACATGTTACACCATTGCTTAACAAACCCTAACAACTTCTTAAAAATACAAATGTACTGAAATAATCAAAATGTTAATTCAAACTGATTTTAGGCTGTAGTGCTCAGATCTCTATATGACCACCACTGTTTAGCAACAGTAACAATAAAAATTAGTCTAGTGTTAAGCTAGGATAAAATTTGTCATACCACATCAACTTCACTCTGATACTTGCATGTTTCAATGACAAACTGTGGCAGACATTTACCTACACAAATACGTCTTTCCTGCCCACTGCAGGATTGTGCTGGGATATCTAGGTAAGATCAAGAGCAGTAAGTCTGTCCGTGCAGGACTCTCAACTAGCCCAAATACTGTAGAATACCCTTCCACCTCAGCAGGGGTGGTAAGACAGAGACCAGAAGGGAATTGAAAAAGTTGTACCCAGTGCCCAGCCTAGCGCTGCTGCTACAAATGTGCCATAATGTGCATTAAACCGTGGGACATTTTAACTAGGAGGTACAGCAGGTAGAAGCTTCCAATTTACCTGCTTGATGACACTGGTGGCACAGTAGAAGCTACCCCCTCTGCTCCAACCTTCTTCCAGCAAAGGAAGCTGCAAGACACTGAAAAAGACTTTTTCCCTCCCCCAAATAACATGCCCTATCATGAACCACACAAACACAACCTAGTCAAAAGAGGAACAAGCTCTACTTTGTTTTCTAGGAAGCAGCAGTAGTCTCTTCTTTCTATCATATTTGACATACCAGAGCTTTGCTTGTGGCCGTATTAAAACACATAGACAAGTTTCACATCCACAGTCCTGTTCTTTCTGGGAGGATGTTTTCTTTTGTATCTTGCCCTCATTTCCTCCTCACCCTTCTGATAACTCAGCTTTTTAGGGGGCAGCTGCAGGTATTTGGCAAGTTTAACCATCTTTACCCATAGCCTAACATTGCTTTCATCTTCTGTTTAACCTTGGACAAGCCTACACAAAAGGATAAAACCAACGACCCAATTTCAAGGTGATACACATAGCTCTGGTTCTAAAATATTTCTATCCTGTGAATTTAGCTTTTGGGCACTTTCGTAAGCTTTGATTTTCATATGCAGAGCAGAAACAAATGAACTGTCATGATGCATCTCATTTCTAAGCCACATCATATAATCAATTATAAGAATTAACAGAAAGATTTGTTTCAGTATTACTATGAGCTCACCCCCATCTGTTTTATAGAAATAGTGGCAGTTTTTGAATGAAAATATGTGAAGAATGTGCAGTACACTTGTGATGGATATGGCATTTCAGTGATCTAACTTAAAAAGGAACTAAGTAAATGAAATGTAGAGAAGAGCAAATCTGAAGGAAATTTCACCAAAGCACTATTTGAAAAGGAGAGCTCTACAGTTTACTTTGAATAGAAATCCATTATGATACAATTTTCAAGCCACTTTCCCTATAATTTTCAGTTTGAATGAGAAGTTGCTGTGCTACAGTATTGTTTGAGAACATATCTGTTCTGTGCTACAAAAGTAAGAAAAAGTAAACTGGAATTATTTATTGGAGTTTTTCACAGCCTTCAGATCTCAGCAATACATACCAGGAGATATCCATGATCCCAGATCCAAAATACTTTTCATGGTTTTCAACAGAACCTTATTTTTCTTCCTTTGTCACTTATTTCCTGAAATTCACGAGGTTGAATGGGATGATTTCTTATCTGGCCTGCACAATGATATGGACCGCACAAAAAATTTGGCTGGAAGCATCTGACAAATACCATCTCTGGCAAAGAAGTGGGACTATGCCATTCCTAAAACAGCACACAGGGACTTTGTTACTGAATGGCTCAAGTAGCAGCATGAAAAGGCTTTTAAAAATTGTCCTTAGGACATATGGAGAAAGTCTGGAATATTTATTTTAATCTTATTCTGCATTTTAATCTCAGAAATATCAGAGTGGCAGGCCCAGATACCCTGGTCACAGAAGGATTTCTCAGGAAGTTTTAGGTATTTACTGGGTTAAAATTTTGTTTAAATTATACATCTTTTTTCTGCTCCAGAAGCTAATTTTAATGCACTGGAACTAATTCCCATTCTGTTTATTCTTAGACTCTTAATATTTAAAACACTGAAAATCGCAAATGTAAGCTAAACAAAACACACTAACAGCCGGCCAGCCCAAGAACAAGTATAGACCACCTCAGACCTTCTCTGCACAAGTATGCTCAAAAAAGGAACACTCTCCAGGCTTGGCTAAGAAAACCCATGAAATAAATTAAGCAGGATGGGTGAAAAAGTTATTACATCCATTGGCACTCAGTGGAGAAGCAAGAAGGGAGGTAACATGCAGCCATTCCTCCTCTGCCCTTCTTAGCATCTATTTACTGCCATCACCCCCTAACCACAGGCAGTGGGAGGGTTCCACACTGTCCTTTTCTCAAAGTGAGAAGACAACAGGTTTTCAGGTGTTTTCATCCCTCCTACTTACAGCTTTGACCAATCCATACCTCATCTCACATAAGAAATCTCTTCCCTGCAGCTGCTCCACATCCTCTCACACAAACACCCCTTTCAAAAGGGGATAGCCAGCTCTTGCTTTTTCCTCTCTTTCACTTTTGTAATTACTGTTTGGGTTTTTGGGTTTTTTACTTCTTTCACTGGTGTAATTGAAGGTTTCCTCCTTATCTGTGACTCTCTGGGGTGGCAGACAGGCTGGGGACCTTCCAGTAGCTGCCTGACACACCTCACCACTGAGTGGGCTGGATCCGGATCCAGGACAACAGGGACCCACTCCACATTGCTGCAGGTACAGAAGTCCCCTATGTAACTGTGCTCCTCAGACAGCATCAAATTTCTCTCAGCATTCACCCCAGCACCATCAGCATGTACCAACAGCTTGTTGCTGGCCTTCCCCACCCTGTGCCTTTGGGTCAGGGTGTACAATGCATGCCTTTCCTTCCAAAGGAAAGCAATGCATGTGAAAAACAAAATGCCTGGTGCTCTGCTCTAGTGCCAGCACAAGACATGAGGGAGGCACCTCCGGGGCTGTCAGTACTGTGGCTGTTTGCCATGGCACCCATGAGTACTGGGAGGCAGGAGGAGGGTAGTGGGACAGGAACCAGTTCAAAGGCCAACTTCATGGTCTGCAAAGTCAGGGGCGAGCAGGGGATAAGGGAAAAGGAGAGCAATGCAGATAAGACCAAGCAGCCTTGATGCTTGAAAAATCAAAGCCAATTAAGACCTACTATTTCTCAATTACCCCTCCCCATTGCTGGGGGCCCTGCTTGTGGCTAAGAGATGACAGCAGTCTCTTCTTCACAGAGGAACTGCTCCTCTCTGACCCTCCCCAGCTGACAGGGGGAACTCGCAAGAATTGGGTGCTCTGGCTGGGACTCCACAGCTGCCACACCGACAGGTGGGAAAAGCACGCAGGCAATCCCTGCCAGCCCTGGGATGCACTGGCGAACTGTGCTGCACAGCACCAGCCAGCTATTAATATATACAGGAGTGAAACCGAATGCCTCTGCTTTGACTTCTTTAAAAGCCCAAACTCAGCCTCCAAATGGGTCTATTTCTGGCCATCCATCTAACCCCCGATTCCAGTGCAGGAGCTTCCTGATCTAGGCATACAATTCCTGCT
>NW_009260022.1:4171020-4175087 GCF_000687185.1 Egretta garzetta | reverse complement strand
GCAAACTTGGTGTTACAGCCACAGCAAGGTGGGGGAATAGGCAGTCTGAGGATTTAACAAAGTGAATTTTGTTGCTGTTCAACACATCATGTAACACATGAAGGGAACTGCACTTGCACAGCAGTACCTTACCCACTAGCACACCCCTTAGGTTTTTGCATTTCTGTCTATCCTCCAGTCCTACTCAATAAATAGAGCTTCATATCTGATACTTGCTGACACCCCTTTCTTCATTACAGAAGTCCCTGACCTGTTGACTTACAAAGCACAGGATGACAGGCCTTCTCCCTGAGCTTGCACGGACCACCTCTGAAGTCAGGAAGGGTTTGCATGGACACAAGGGGTTAGCTGTGAGAACCTGCAGACATAACCACAAACACCATATTAGATGTGCACTAAACATGCAGCTGAGGCACGGGTCCTTGTAAACCAACAGACAAATAACCAAACCCTTCAACATAATAAAGATTTAGGGGAAAAGGCTCTATTGTTTGTAAAGCAGAAAAATGACATTCCAAAAACTGATGACATTTCCCTGTTTCCTGCAGCATAAGCAGAGTTTCAAGTCTCCTCATGAAACTCTGCAATAAATATTCTTTATTATTTTACCACCTTATTAGATATTTCAGGGACCGAATTACATGGAATATTGCGCGTATGTCTTGTTAGCAGATACGAATTTTATAAAGCTCAAGTGCCGTCCACTGCCACATGGAGGTAAATCCTTACAAACAAACCATACACGATGGTATTACTAGGATATAGAAGAATCATCATTTCATCTGATACAAGAAAAACTCTTAAAAAGCGTTACAGTGAGAATTAACAGTCCTTGTAATTGTTTCACTCTTTAGAGGTTTGGAGTTGCCTTGTTTCCTTTCAAGTGCCCAAAAACTCTAGAGGGGAAACAGTTGTTTCCTGCATACCAAAACGCTTTGTCATTTACCCAAAAAACTGCCTGAAATAGTTGCTAACATTTGTTTTCCCCTCCTTTCCAAATACAGATATAAAAAAAGTTGGTTTGTCTTCTTCATCCTCTCATTCACCTTTGACACTGATCAATCCACTTTCAGCAGCCAGCACCCCCCTGGACAGTGGAAGGGGACATGTCTTGAATTTTCAATTCAGGTTCCAACTGTGAAGTTGCTCCCTCCTCCTCCCACTGCATTTAGCAGGATATGTTTATGGGTCCTTCCAGGAGAGCTGAATAGTCTCCTTAAGGAGTGGCTCAGGCCCCAAGGACACAAATGCCACCGGCAGGAAACTTGTGTTGCAGGAACTGTGTTGTGGAATCCCCAACATGGTATCAAGGGATGATGCAACAGGGACATTTGAGAAACTGCCCAGAGAAGCAGGTCAGTAGATCTTTTTTCAGAAATCATTGGTCTCAGAGTGGTGCATTAGCAGATATGACTGGTTTTAGTAGAGATCAAGAACATGATGGAAAATGTCAGTAAAGGTGTTTCCTTAGCTACCAGGGGCACCTTCTGCACAACCTATCCTCACAGAGAAGGGAAAGGCTGTCTCTCCCCCCACAGCAGCCCTACCTTACCACATCCTTATTTTGTCCTCAGTACTGGCTTCCGCTGTTGATACTAGGTGTGCTTACCCATTTACATACCTTTGCTAGTACCATGTGGCAAAGCAGATACAGCCCTTGGAGGCTGTATCTGGAGGAAAATCCTGAAGAAAATGGAGTAACCAGGTACCTACTGATGTCATGTACACCATGAAGCCCCCCAGACACCACTTTTCCACAGGCCTGAGATCTCACCTGAAGTATTCTGCTTTTTATTCCTCTGCTCTTTCTCTATAATCTCACTGTATACAATGCTTATCCAGCTGCACCCATCACTCATACTAAAATAAAATAAGCCACAGCATCTGACCAGCAGACAGCCACTTGGCCATGCAAGCATGCAAATTTCTTGGCAGAGCTTGGATTATAGTGTATGGCTTTACTAGCACAGAAAGAAGTTGTAATAATTCTATAAATTGAGATTTTCCAACAGCTACCAGGAACTACTGGCTGGCATCTTGGGACAAGGACAAAGACAGCAGCAATTCTTGCGGTGGCCACATACAGCACCATTACAGAGACTCGGGTGACTTCAGCACACTAATGCCGATAATGAGCTTGTGGCAGCGCAGATGATCACACATGGATGAGCATTCAATTACTCACCCCATGGTTAACACAGAGGGAAAGCAAAGACTATAGCCATGCAGGCCTCTGCGACTTTCCTTTCATAATGCACTATTAAATCTCCATCAAATAATGACAGCTTTGTCCCACGGGCTGGGGCTGAGCAGGGGGTGGCCCATCTCGTCTTGCAGAGCCCACAGAAACCCAGCTCAGGCCCTCGCTCACTGATGCCGGGGCACCACTGCCTGCCCCAGGCAGGACCTGAAGTGGTGACTTCAAGATGAAAATATTCCTACTCCATTCCCTGCCCCCAGTAGCCTCCGGGCCTTACAGACCAGATGCAGATACTGTAGCTCAGCAGGCTCAGAAATAAAGAATTCTTCCTTGAAGTCCTGAAATATATACTTTCTTTTTTTTAAGGCCTAGTTTGAGGGATTAGCATTTTTATCACACAGATGCAAAATATTGTGCAGTTGGTATGGGAAACTTTTTTGTAACGGAACAAAACTATTTCTAGGACTCTTGCTACAACCTGTGAAGCTACATTTAAAAATCAGTTCAAGGAGACTCATGGTAAAACATACCATCAGCAACAGCTCCACTTCCTTGTGAAGACAGGTCCTTAGAAAAAATGGTATTTTCAATGATCCTTATATCTAAATAGTCAGATACGTTCTTTGGAGATTTGCTTTGGGACTGAAACAAGGAAAGAGCTTGATTATCACTGAAAACAAGCTAAACTTAAAATCTAAGTTAGATGCCCAAACACTCAGGCACTTTGTAAAATTTCCTTTGTATTTGTCTACATATTCAAACATCTGTATATATAGAAGATGTATCATGTCTACAGTGTTACTATACTATACCTGTGGGCTGTATTCCTAAATAAATAATTACTGTAGCAAGATTACGAATCTGAAGACTGTGTCCTCACCAAATGAAGATTAATACTAGAAGTTCAAATTCTACTAACTAATAAATCGGATTATCGCTAAAAAAACAGCACCGAAAAGAATCTTTTCATGGCTTGAAGAGTAGATTCTTTAATTTACTAGGATGTGGTTTTCTAAAAGCAAAATCATATTTTAAAAAAATCCCAAACAACAACAAAGCAATCCACAGTTATTTTTCTTAGGTCAGTTCCTTTAGAGTTGGCTCAAGCCATCCTTTAAAATTCTCTAAGCTTTGCCATAAAAATATTTAAGGAGCTAGGAGTGTGATACTCCCAATTCATTTAACTCTGGGGCATAACTTCTGCTCTTAAATCATGCACTAAATACAAAGTGGAACAGTTCAGTAACTGTAGGTAGGCTGCCCTTGCCCTGCTGTAGAAAAGAAGCCAGGTACAACCCTGAAGTGTTGTATTTGGAACGAAATTCTGTCATTCAGGGCTGTTGCTACTTTGTGACCCATGAAAATGCAGGTATTTATGCCAATACCTGTGTAACTATTTCAGTACAGTATTTGAAAGGGGTAAAGTGGTAGACAACAAAACAAAACTAGCATTCTCTCTAAATTGGAGAGCTATGGATTTGATGGGTGGACTGTTTGGTGGATAAGGAACTGGCTGGATGGTCGCATCCAGAGGGTAGTGGTCAATGGCTCGATGTCCGGATGGAGACCGGTGACGAGTGGTGTCCCTCAGGGGTCCGTACTGGGACCGGTGCTGTTTAATGTTTTCATCAATGATTTAGACAGCGAGATCGAGTGCACCCTCAGCAAGTTTGCAGATGACACCAAGCTGAGTGGTGCGGTTGACACACCAGGACGGGATGTCATCCAGAGAGACCTGGACAGGCTGGAGAGGTGGGCCTGTGTGAACCTCATGAGGTTCAACAAGGCCAAGTGCAAGGTCCTGCACCTGGGTCGGGGTAACCCTCGGTATCAGTACAGGCTGGGGGAAGAAAGGATCGAGAGCAGC
>NW_009260022.1:4165087-4170591 GCF_000687185.1 Egretta garzetta | reverse complement strand
GCCTATAGGAAAGATGGGGAAAATCTTTTTAGTAGGGCCAGCAGTGACAAGACAAGGGGTAATGGTTTTAAACTAAACCAGGGTAGGTTTAGACTAGATATAAGGAAGAAATTCTTTACAATGAGGGTGGTGAAACACTGGAACAGGTTGCCCAGAGAGGTAGTGGAGGCCCCATCCCTGGGAACATTCAAGGCCAGGTTGGGCAGGGCTCTGAGCAGCCTGATCTAGTTAGCGGTGTCCCTGCTCCTGCGGGGGGGTTAGACTAGATGACCTCTAGGGGTCCCTTCCAACCCAAAACATTCTATGATTCTATGATTCTCAGTTTCTTGTCTCAGTCACTTCTGCAACCGAACAAATTTAGAAAGCTGTCAAGGTATCAAGTTTTCATAAAGAGTTTGCCACCAGCCCTGCCCAGCTCAGTCCCAGGAGCTACAGGGGGCAAGTATGGATGGAGACTCAGTTACACTTTGACTTATTAGGGCCTCATCTCCACAGGAAAACATTTTCTAGTGATACACACACAATACAGTGCCACACAAAACCTGCTTTATTTTCCTTCCACTTAAACCCCTTTCTAGATGACATAAGCTAAATTGATCCCTCTGAAGCCAAGATGTAAATGCTCACATGCAAGTCCATGCTATGACAAGAGCAAAGCCTGTACCATATCGGAGAAAGGATGTAGACCGGCTGACCTGGATACTGCCATGCAGAACCTGCCCATGAGTTTCTAAATTTTTAAACTTTAAAATAAAGAGGGACATTGATACCCTACACAACCACTGTAACATCAGTTACCACTGGAGAGTAAGATGGCTGCTACGTCCAGTTTTAGAAATGAGTAACATAGCCCATAAACACAGCAACATTTCTAGAGAGCAACTAGATTGAACTCCAGTCCTGTAACTGAACCTGGGTATCCTTTCTGAAGACAGAAAGGTGCCTGTCACCCAACTTGAAGCAGGATCTCAGTTTTCTTAGAGATGGAGACAGCATTGTGGCTACTACCATTACTAAAAATAAATAAATAAATAAATAAATCTTCAGATATAGAGTTAAAATCTGAGCTCCCCGAGTTTTGCTGGGCTTCTGACTGGGACCACCCCTACATCTGCAATGTCATATGGAAACCCAAAAACAAATGTAAAAGGGACACAGGAGTCATATGCATGACAATCCAAAACGGAATCAGCAGCTTCCCCCACCCCAGTTTCAACAAGAACAGGGGAAAAAAAGAATTAGGCATTTGCATAAACACATTTTGTATTTGCTGATGAATATTTCAGTTTTGCAGATACTTTTAAGTAATAATAGTGTCACAATGGTTGTAGAACAAATTTGCAACTAAACAGATAAAAAACCCTACATGCCTGCAAAGGACCCAGCAGCAAGCATTTAGGGAATGGATTCCTTGGAACCGAGCATTCATAATCCAGTGCCTACTGTGCATTCACTCCCTTCAATGGCTATGGTAATTAGGTTGTCTCATGTTATTGTGACCTACAATCTATCTATGGGGACACTCCAGGGGAGCTCTGGGTCCTAAATCTACTAATTTCACATTTAGAAAGACCCAGGCATTACAACAATGCTGAATTGATATGCAGAACATTCAGATAA
Source organism: Egretta garzetta (assembly GCF_000687185.1). NCBI lineage: Eukaryota > Metazoa > Chordata > Aves > Pelecaniformes > Ardeidae > Egretta > Egretta garzetta. The sequence continues at coordinate 4,168,971 of NW_009260022.1, read as the reverse complement.
TTTTAAACACTTGAATCATTGTCCTCAGATGTAAAAAGATCAGGGCTTCCTTCAAGCACACATTGTGCAAATTCACTGGGTGTGTCACATTACACTGAAGGGATGTTTGCTGAAATGCAACTGGGCCATGGAAGTGGTAGTTGATTAAGTGGAAAATAAGGAGCCTTGGGCACAATGACCTTTATACGCCATGCACAGATTTAGGCTGAGATTTACAGCAAACTTTTCTGGTCAGTGTTTTCTATGCTGATAGAAAATAAGGTACTAAACCAGAGTATGCCAGTTAGTTTCTTGCATACAATCTTCTTACAAAATTTTGCTCAATCGTCCAGCTTCTGACTTTAGCAATATAGTATCACTTGATCCACTCCTAACAAGCAATCAAGACAAAGCTGCAGTCTAGTAATACCATCATGTTAAATAGTTCTCAGTGTCTTAGTATTTGCAGTCCTGAATGACTTAATAGCATGGTCTCACTCTACACATACATTATAGCTGAACAGGTAATCATACGGAAACTTCGCAAACACAGAGCACAAGCCCAGATCAGACAAATAGCCTACAGTCTCATTCTGTATAAGAGAGTTTAGGGATCTTCATACTACCTCCTTTACTCAAATGTAACCAAAGTGCCATTTCTTACAGACAGGTTATTTCAAGCAAATATTCCCTACAAGTTTCTGGACCTTGACATACGAGCTCTGGAAGGCCTTGCAGCAGCTGCTCTCTAGGACATCGCTAACCCCACCTTCCCCACCCTTCAGCAGCAGTTTAAGCAAGTGCAGCAGCCTGGGGACTAGAGAAGGGAGGCAGAAGTACGTATTTCTCTTCCAGCCAGCCACAGAATGGAAAGAAAGAAGAGGGCAGACGCCTAGAGAGAGAAATGTCAAACTGCCTCAGCAAGATTTGATTTGCCAGATTTTCCAGAGCCCTCATTAATGCAATAGATTCATTTTTGGGAGGGTTAAAAAAAAAAAATTCAAATCACTACCACAGTGAATGCTTAAAATTACATGCTATGAGTTAGATTGAATACAAATTATGTACAGGTTCTCCACTGAGAAAACAATGTATTTATCTTTTTAATTTAATCTAGCCATATAAAATGATCCTGTTAAGTAGATGTACTGATATACTGGGCCCCCATGTGGTTTGCCTTTAATATTTGTGCATTCAATTACTGTTTTTAAAAAGCAGGAATTACTCACTGCAACCCTAATGCTTTATTTATTCAGGATTTAGGCTTATTTTAAGATTAGACCTGACTTAATTGTACAAAACTATCAGCAATGTTGGAGTCGGACTACTGAAACTCATTATCATATATCTGCCAGATATCTGCATTCCACAAGTCTGTGAAGAAGAAAAAGAGAATATTTCCTCCTGCTACTGCTAGAATAAAATTAGAGGATGTCTGATGAGTCTGAAAAGCATTTTATCCAGATGCTCCTGTAAAGTATTTATTTTTTTGATGGAAAAAGTTAAAACATGAAAGCAGTTCTAATAAAAAAAAAAATTATGACAGAGGAAAAAAAAAACAGTTATGTCTCCCTACATAATTCATGGGGAAAAGTTAACTGTAATACCAAGAAGGTATTGCAAGAGCCCACATTATGGACTAGGAGCTCAGATCAATTAGTGCACGCAACATGCACTAGGAAGAGGTGAATAGTCACTCGAATGACTGTTCCTTGCAAGAGATTCACCAACATGTCTACTAGAGCTGCAGAAGGAACTAGTGCTTAAGGCAGCTCTGCAGTCATCAGCCAGACACTGCCCATGCCAAGGGTAGAGAACAGCTGTCCCCTCGCCATGCAACGCCATCCTTCAGCTTCGTCAGCAGTTCCTTCACAACTGCAGTGCTCCTCTCAGCTTTTGCAAGACAAGGAGGCAGCTTTAAAAGACTAAAGGAAACATGGTCAAAGGATCTTCAGATTTCTATTAGTGTCACTATTTCTGCATTTATGCCTTAAACGTCAACAGCAAATTACTTCTATATGCTTTCTTTCCAAGTCACTCATTATTAACTTTGTTTAATCATTAGCTATGTAAGCATATGTATGGACACCTACTTATCTGATTTCCAACCTGTCTCTTCCTTGCTGACATTGTAATTCCCAGGGAGATTCCCATCACGGTTTTTGGAAAAGCCTTCTTAGGCATCATATTAAAGCTCTTGCAGAAATCCTAGCCTTGCCCTTGTTCTAGGTGAAAGGTACCGCAGAAGTTCACCATAGTCGCATGTGGTTCTAATTCTGGAGTTTTGCAGATTATATAATTTGTCTAGTGAAGCTGCAGTGTTACCTTATTTTGTCAAATGAGATTAAAGAACAGCAGCTGCAAGGACAGGAAAGATACAATTCCTAGGAAAACATTTGCTTTTATCAATCAGTAAAACACTGCTGTAAATCTGCACTGTATTTGTCATAAGGGGAAAAAAAAAAAAAAACCACAACCAATAGTTACCAAGAGTATAGTTGTGTTTCCTACATGTACAAAGTGACCATTACTTGTAGATAAGAGTAGGAAATTAACAGTCACCATAGTTTTCAATGCAAGACAATATACACTTTCATAATATAGAATAAAACCTAATATAGAATAAAAGCCTTAGGCCCTGGAAAAAAAAAGAATCCATGAATATATAGCTATCGACACTCTGGACTTCTCTATCGGAGGTGAGTAATGAACACAGCCGGGTTCAGACCTGACTTGTGACAACTGTAATATTGTTAGGCATCAATTTTAAATCAGTTTCAAAAAACACCACACCCCAAGTTTCCAATTTAGCTTTTTGTTTATAATATATTTTTCTGAGGAACTGTGTACTGTACTTGCACTTAAGTTCTATAAAAGAAACAAGTAGGCAATGTTTCATTTACAGCATACAGACAGTACCATGCAGAGTACTTAAACATAATAAGAAAGGGCACATAATATATCCTTTTGTCCCCTAATATACAATGCCAAGGAGCTTCTCAGTTTAATTACATAAATATGGCATTTTTCAGAAAATGTTTGTAATATAGATAAAAAATGCAAATGTTTCTACTATTATTTGGTTTGAAAAAAGAAAGTAAAGAAACCGACTTTGAGGTGTTCATTACTACCTTACACAGAACAGACAATGCCAAAGAGTCCAGACTCCATTACAAGGTAGTTGTTATCAAGAAAGAAGTATTCTAAAAATGCAGAGGCCTCAAATGGTTTGTTTTGATTTTGAAATAGACAATCTGTCTGAAATTCTAGCCAGACACAGAAATGGAGCTGAAAAACCTTGCCTTTAGGATTTATCTTATATGCAAAATAAATGTTTATTGTGGAATAGTTCTGTAAGGTATACATGAGTCATTTTTAACCACAGTGTTTCCCAGATAAGCACAACTGCTGTGTTTGTAACGAAAATTAATTCAGTTACGTAGATAGCTCAGTTCATAAAACATGACAGAATGGAAGAGGTATTTGACAAGCCCTAACTGGTACTTTTTCTCTAATGTTTCAGGTACTTTTTGCTTGTGAAATGAAAAGCAATGAAAAGTATATGCAGAAGGAGAAAACTGCTTGGAAACAAAATCCTTTCCTTCAAATATAGGGTGCAGTTGCAGGGATCAGGGAGGGAAGTCAGGTAGAAAAAACCTGCTTATTCCTGTGATCCAACCACCATGTAGCTAATACTGGGCCCAGTGGTGCTTATTTAATGGCCCAACGAGTTATCCCCAGGGTACCCAGCCTCCCAGGCTGGAAGATGGGGACAATGAGTGGAATAAACCCCCCATAATCCAGGAGGAAGCAGTCTTTGACCTGCTATGCCACCTGGACATCCACAAGTCTATGGGGCCGGATGGGATCCACCCAAGAGTGCTGAAGGAGCTGGCAGAGGAGCT
>NW_009260022.1:4162586-4164257 GCF_000687185.1 Egretta garzetta | reverse complement strand
TTGCTGGAACATGTCCAGAGGAGAGCAACCAAGCTGGTGAGGGGTCTGGAACACAAGTCATACAAGGAGTGACTGAGGGAACTAGGGTTATTTAGTCTGGAGAAGAGGAGGCTGAGGGGAGACCTTATCGCCCTCTACAACTACCTGAAAGGGAGGCTGTAGTGAGGTGGGGGTCGGCCTCTTCTCCCTGGTAGCAGATGATAGGACAAGGGGGAATGGTTTGAAGCTGTGCCAGGGCAGGTTTAGGCTAGACATTAGGAAAAACTTCTTCACCGAAAGGGTTGTCAGGCTCTGGAATGGGCTGCCCAGAGAGGTGGTAGAGTCCTCATCCCTGGAGGTATTTAAGAGAAGGATAGATGAGGTGCTTAGGGACATGGTTTAGTGGTGGGATGGCAGGGTTAGGTTAAAGGTTGGACTCTATGATCTCAAAGGTCTTTTCCAACTAAAGTGATTCTATGATTCTATGATTTTCACATAAATTATGAACTAATCCCACCCTTGTTTGACAAATTGTTTGACACAACAGAGGGTCAAATCACACAGGTGTTCATTTCAGGTGTTTCTCATATTGCCATTACCTAATTATTCATTCACCTCATTCAGTGAGACACTCTGAGCTCATCACTCCTATTCCTTTGAGCTCTTAATAACCTACTCCATATTTTCCTCTACACACAAGGAAGAGTATCATGGGTGTCAGAGAATATATCCTGCACAGAACTAGTTGCCACTTCAGCCTCTTTGCACTCAAAAGGAGCACAATGCAGGCAGCAGGAAGAGAAACACAAATTTGAATGTGCTCCTATAGTCACTAAACTTTAAAAATAAATGATTTTTAAGGAGAAGTTTGAAGGAAAAGTGGGGAGCTAACATGTCGAGACAAAGAATCAAGTTGCTGCTAATGACCTTGACTGTCTTTTACTGCTTAGTAAGCTAATTATATTAAAAAAAACAGAGCAGAGGAAATTAGAAGGCATGTTGATGTTTCTATTCCTTCCAAATCAAAACAGTAGCCAGCATGATGTAGGAAAGTCCCTTCAGGTTACAAACACCGAGAAAGCTATTGTATATAGCATACAAGCAAAGCCAAACAAATGTTCTAAGTATATTTTGGTTTTCAATAGCCAAAGGCTACCCCTTCTGAGTCTGTGCCCTCACATATGCTCTGTAAAGCAGAAACCCACCTTTCATGTCAGACCATAAAATAGTATTATAGCTAAACACGCAGCTGAAGTAAAGAACAGAAATTGCCTCCTGGAGCCCAAGGTGTTTGATAATCTCGGAATGGGTAATAGAACTCTTCTGCAACATGCAATCTTTTGGATGAGCTTTCAAAAAGCAAGCTTTCAAGAAGTCTTCTGGAAGGAGGGATTTTTTAATTTGTATGACAAAGCTACTGGTTAGTAGTCATTGTTTCCGGTAAAAAGCTATTAGCCAGTTAATAGCACAAAAACATGACTTCTGGAGCTTTACAAGAATTATGCAAGCTCTGCTGAAATAGTCCTGGGCTCAACAAGTATGCCTAAACTGGCAGCTGACACAGCTACAGCTAACCCCCATCCCCCCCACGAGGGGGACAGCCAGGCTCCTGAAAAGCTGTGTAGTGTAACATGTATAGACAGCGCATGCCCACCCATCCCTACTCATATCCCATTCTTGTGGTGTGAGCAT
>NW_009260022.1:4158052-4162539 GCF_000687185.1 Egretta garzetta | reverse complement strand
AAAAGATGGAAAATAATATAGAAAAGTAACTAATTTAAATTAGGACAGATTTAAATTGGAAAAGCATAACCCTTTTGGGATGGGGGAAAACCAGCACCAGTTTAGTGGCATGATCCCAACCTACTAATCCCATTTCTCTACTGTACCACCAGAACAATCTACATCCTGATGGCATAGGTAGCCTGGAGACCCATGCTCTGCACTGCACAGTGACCAGACCAGAGATCCTTATGCATTCAAGGCTATGCCTGCCTGCCACAGCTAATACAATATCATGGCCAATAATTCAATTATGTGAAGACTAGGAATTTCAGAGAGTGACAGCTCCCATTCTCATGCACAGCGGTTATCTCTGGCATAAAGTCAGCACCAAGGATTAAACATGCACAGGATTTATTGCTGCAAACCTGTGTATCTGAACACAGCAGTAACAGCAGCATTCTGCACTGAACACACACACACACACACACAGAGTCAAGTATGTAAAACACAACAGAAACGTCTCAATTTCTTGACACAACCAGAAAAGCAGAGAACAGTGTTTCAGCTGCTCTAAGTTGCCTTCAGCAGCAGCAGGTAAGCTGGGTTTGCCACATTGTAAGACTCCCTCCTGCCCCTCCTCAGGCCTGCTGGACCCTCTGACTCCTCCATGCACCCAAGTGAACTCGGTGCAGCCTGCTAAGCAAGCTGTGCAGATTTTTTCAGTTACAAAAACCGTACCCAAGTTTGCCAAAACCAGTGACCTACATTTAAAAAGTATTAAAAAAAAAAAAAAACAAAAAAAAAAAAAGGGTGTGGGTGTGTAAAACTGTTGATTCTTGTAGGAGATTGTTTCTCATGAATATAGCCCTTGCCAAGTGCTGCATTGAAAGCAGCTGGCATGTAGTACAGACAACAGTGATCTGCAAATGGAGCAGGGACAACACAGTTGGCAACACCTAGTTTGCAGGTGTTGTGTTTTATGATGCTAATGAAGTAGCACTTCATCAAGCAGCTACTCCCCAAAAATCACGGTCTGCTGAAACGCTACTGCCTAGCAGCTTTGTGAAATGCTGCTCTCCTCCCTTCCCCCATTCCCACAATCCTTTCTCAGCTGATGAGGGCTCTATTTGCAATGCTACACAAAAGGATTAGTTGTTTCAACCTCTCGGGTTTCCTATTTCCAAACTGCCTCAATCGTGTCTCTTCTGACTGACCTCAACATTTTACTCGAGACTCCACTTCCCCCCCCCCCCCCCCCCCAAAAAAAATAATCAAGCAAGCAATTTGGCTTTTCATCAGTACAGAATCAAATCAGAATACTGAAAATATACATTAGTTTTAAACACTGCTTCTGTAGTCCTACATCTCTGAACTGAACAAGCATTTTCTGCACTTCAACCTCTAGACACAGCAACACAGGAGAATGTGCATTAAGTGAGCTATGAAACAACAGGTTTTAATGCCATTAGTCTTTTCCTAGATTTACTGCTGGCATGTTCTGTGATTGCAGACAAATAATTCAGTTTGTACCTCAGCTTAATCTTAACTGTAAAACAGGTATAATGCATGCTAAAGCATCTTAGAATACTTTAAAAGTTTCAAAATTGAAAGAGACTTCGAAAAGACTGGCTCTAAGTACCAACTATTATTTTCAAGAATGCAGACTGCACTACTAAGGGAAAAAATATCTTGAATGCATAATCACATTTAGGACAGTGGCTTGTATATACGCGCTAGAGCAGTTTCAAAGGAAATGTTGTATTTTTAAACTACATGTGCCACAACCACATTTAATAGAAAGCCATCACAAGTCTTTCAGTGCCATGAGTCTTTGTAATAAAAGCATTTGGTTTTGTAATAGGCTATAATGTCTCTGCAAGAGCTGTCAGGATTTATCACATCAAAACTCCATGCACTAGAAAAGGAGTGGTTGCCCAAAGAGGGTTTGGTGCTTTAGAAACATTAGAATCTATTTCGTTAATAACACATATTTGTGCACTTGGGTTTTGTGGCTTAGCTTGATCATATTGCAGTACTGCCCATTCTCTCCAAGCGGTTTTTGTTGTGGCACTTAAGGGCAGGTCCACAAAAAACACTTAAGTGTTCAGGAGCAGCCAGATGAGAGGCTCAGGTGCCAGAAGTCCCGTCAAGCCCCAAAGCTGCCGTGACATCCAGCACTGCAGGGAGTTACTCACAGTGCATCAATGTCTAGTTGAATGTTTTGTGTACAACCTGATTCAGTAGCCAGTTGAGAGCGTGAAATCATGCAGTGTCCCAGGCTCAGAAGAACTGTTAACTGACGACAGGGTTTTCCACTGTGAGGTTGTCTGAGATACCAGCAAAAGACATCTGACAAGTGTTCACTGACCCGTGCAGTTCCCAGGGATGAGGCCACATGCAAAGGTGTTTGCATCCCAGGAACCAGCATAGCTTAGTAACTGCTCTTTGTGAACATTTATCAGGGCAAGATCTTTCTCCATGACCTTCCAAGTATCTGGCTTTAATTCTGCACACACAACTAGGGAGTTGAGAAAAAAAAAAAAAAAAAACACAAAAACCCTTTAATGTGCCCAATATGTTTTCTCTTAGATGCCAATAAACAGAGGATCTTGAGTGACAAACAACTGTCTTGAATAGTTAAACCATCCTTTACTTCCAGCAACTGAAAAACCTCTTTGTGACTGCTTCTCTAAAATAGAAAGTCAACTTCTGTTTTGTAAAAGGATTTAGGCTCAACAGTATTTCAGTGGGAGGTTATACTGCAAATAAAAGAAAAAAAAAATCAAAACAATCCACCCAACAGTTATAAGAAGAACAAGATTTCTGCCCTCTGAAACTAAGCAAGAATTACTAGATACATCATTACATGAATGGTACATAGAACTGTGGTCCTATTAATTGCATCAACAGCAAAGACTGTCAACACACTGTTTAAGAATATTTCAAAGCAAATTGAGGTATCAGTAAATCACGTTCAACTTGCCATTGTCACTTATGCATGTGCCTTCAAGTTAGAAGGCCAGAAACAAGGAGCTCTACAAGAAAAGTTATTCAAATAAGATGGCTAAGTGAAGAACCCCCCCCAAAAAAAAGTGTCCTAATATAGGTGAAGCACTAATAGCAAAAGGCCGAACACGGCTGTTTAAGTGGATTACAAAACTGTTCAAGTCTGTCTAAAGCAGCAAAAGATGGATGGTTTTCTGGGAGAGCAGAGGAACAGAAAGCACACATTTCTATTGAACTGTTTCAAATTAAGGGGGTTGTACATTTTTCTAAGCTGTCTGACTCTACAGGACTTTGTGGTATTGAACACACAGAAAATCCATCCCACCATGTTACACAACAGGATAGAAAACCAATATTGTATGTTGGCACATATCATTAGCAAGAATTCATAGCGACACGAAATCAAGACTAGAGCTTTGTTGCAAGGAAGATGCCTTGCTATTAGAAACAGGAAGAGGTTCAGTTGCGTGCAGATCTTCCATGACACACGTGCCAGATCATAATACTGGATGAGGGAGAACGAGAGAGACAGTCAAGCACCAGTCTTTCCTTGGGGATATTCTCAAACAAGAGGCAACATCTTAATCCCCCTGAAAGTCAAGGAAGATTTTTACCATTGATTCCTTGAAATTAGGACCTTGGCTTCTTATAACTAGTAGTATCTTCTGTGTCCAGTAAAGAAAAAAATTATACACCTGTTTTAAAAAAGCTGGTTTATACCACTCTAGCAGAGTACACTTCAAGTTCATTTACAATGTCACAATCCTGAAATAGCGCTCAGTCATAAGAGCCAGGCCCAAGAGAACGTATTGTTCCCAGATGTATACATTTTGATGAAAATAAAGTCTACTACTCTACTGCATTAGAAGATTTCAGTTACGCAATTTGCAGAGTCAGCTATCATTTCTTTCTAGGTTCACAAGCTTCTCCTTTTCAGCTACCTCTGCGTTTTCCTTTCTCACAGTTATCAATGGGTTGTCCCAAGGTTGCCAGCCTTGGATCATCAGCAGTCTGTTGAAACAAAAGGTGTTCATTGCAGAATACAAATGAAACCCATAGTTGGTAAATATCCATCAGACAGATCAACTGAGAAGCCCCAACCTGGGCACACTACATACCTCGATACTTTGGCAGCACTGCTGCTGAGTATTTATGTTTTCTTTCACATTTTTGCTGAGTTTGTTTTAAAACTAACAGCCTTTTTAGTACAACACCTACTTCCCTAAAGCACCTAGGCCAGTGAAAGAAACACCTTGCAAGGTGTCTTGTAGAAGAAAGGTGAAATAAGAAACATATTCAGCTTAAGAAGGGCACCATAGTATCTACTTTACTAGTCTGAAATTATGGGAGTGTTTGGATCCACACCTGAGCTTTGTGACAGTTGTCAATTATCTGAATGCTCAGATAATAAAAGCAAACACAATAGCAGCAAAAACCGTCCTCCAAAGTTTGACTAAGTTAATAAAGTTTTCCCTCAAGGTTGTGCTGCTTTCCCTCTG
>NW_009260022.1:4153485-4158009 GCF_000687185.1 Egretta garzetta | reverse complement strand
TGAAACAGTTTCAAAAGACCTTAAATTCAAATTTCAGTTCAAAGATTTAGGTCATTGCTTATCACTCAACTGTTCTTTGATTTAAAATCCTTAAGTATTTTAAAATAAGGCCACTTACCACTTGTCCCTACTGAAAAGATGAGAGTAACTTGTTCTGCAGTTTGTGAAACAGGCTGTGCTGTGAGCAAAGTGCTGCACATCCTGCTATTTATCTCAAGGCTATGCTGAATGTCACTATCAAATAACTTACTTAGCCCATATTTAGTTGAATAATATTTCCCAGTGTGGCACTGAAACAGCGTTAGTGGAGCAGGGCAAAGAAGATAGCCTTAACAGAAGCACTGTATTGTCCTACTCCACCAATTGATGAAATCCAATTAATGACGCTACATTTTCAGGAAAACTAATGACAAAACAGCTACACTCCTCCAAAGGAACAGATACAGGACAGTCATTTCTGGGTTTTGTTTGCCTCTCTCCACCCATGCCTTTATTCCTGCAATTCAAAGGGACAGTAGATAGAAATAGTGAGAAAATATGTTGCTATCTTCGCCCTTGGCTTGGTTTTCAGCTTCAGGTATGAGAAAATGCCAGCTTTTTGATGTTCATGTAAACATTAAAATAGAATTCTAACACTGAATGAAATTTCAAGTGACAAAACATATGCAAAATGCTGTTTCAGAGAAAGAAATTTAAAGTGTGTATCCAAAACAAGTCCTGGCCCTGCTAAGCCAACAAGTGACTGATAAAGAGATTCAGAGGTAGAGTCCTATGCAAGATGAAGCTTGGCAATCAGCCATGCCGGAAGATGACTCAGCTGACCGGTGAGTCATATAAGCAGGAAAAAGAGAAAGCTGAAGTTCTTTATCAGAAAAGGCTTGCTGGTGGGAGGTTTTGTCCTTGATTGAAAACCCTGGCAAGGTGCTGATCATGAGTTTGTAAATGCTCCCAAGATAAAGTACTTCAGCAAGTAAGAAAAGATTTTGAAGGCAGTTTTCACCTATTCAAAGGAAAAGGAAAAAAAAGCCAAAACCCAAGATCTTCCAAAATCATGGAATTCCAAGTTCCAAGACAGAAAGGAAAATTACATAGAAGAAAGCAAAGTCTTTATGAAGGTCATTAAAATTGTTCTTAATAGTTTTTATTTTCTATGGGTTTATCTTTAACCTAATTTTTAAGTGTGTGTTTGTAGCCGATAACACATAACATATAGTGTTAATAATAGAATGGGTACCAGACAGCACTGGAATGCAGCTTTACTGTTGGGCAGTTTTGCTGTCCCTTCCCAACTATTCACGATGTGCCTGCTAATACGCTAAATGGTTCACACTGAATGTGCACAGTCCAGCCTCCCTGGGCTCAGCTGGCAGCTCATCAGCTTCCCAAACTACTACTTCGCCGTTATTGTACCAAGCAAATGCTTCTGTGCACTTTCAGTGAAAAGTCAGAAAAGTGAACTCAGATTACAGTACCTTTAGCAGCTGCTTAAATTCACTTATTTCCTTACCTGCAAGTGATGTCTAACTCATCATGCAGGAACAGCAGATGTTTATAGAGGCATGATACAGGCTTGAGCCCAACTGAAGCTGTTTATACAAGCATACCCCAAAATTTGCCAGTCAGTTGAAATAGAGCATCCGTTAGTAAATCCACTGACATCCAGGGCCGGTCAAGTTTTCTGTTGTGAATTCCAGGTAAGTGATAGTTAAGCAGAGAGTGTCCTGATGAAGTATCTCAGCCACTTAATAAGCATGCTAGGACACACGGCTATCACATGAAGTTTAGTCTATTAGTCTCATAGGCCAATTTAAAGGAAGTTTAAACAAGAAAGTAGGTAAGGTCCACAGGCTTGCTTCATGACTCAGATTGCACTCACAGAAAAAAAAAAAGAAACCAAGTCATACGAGCAGACTCTGACCTCAGCCCTGAGAAACGTTAAGAACGCTGAGGATACTGAAATAAACAATTGCATGAGAGTGCTTCTGTCTATCATAGTTTCTTGTAATAACTGGAGAAAACGTATTTTGCAAATGTTTCAAGCTCCATGGTAAGTGCTTTAGCCAACACAGGTCCCCAGAGGGCTGCACAGTAAGGCAGGACTTCTGAGATAGGAAGGATGCAAGGAGGCACAGAGCCAGGGGAGAAGGTGTTGGGTGATCTTTTAACATGCAGCCAGACCATGAAGACCCACTCCCATAAGAAATGATGAAGTGGAGCAGAATTCAGAAAACTCCTTTGAAAGGCCGCTCCTCAAACATAGCAAAACAAGCAAGAGCAGCCTTTGGAAGCCTAAGAGCATACAACAGACCCAGCAATGCACTGATCTGGTATACATCTCTCAAGAAGTGCTTTATGAAGGCTGTGGTAAAAAAAGCCTCTTAAAATGTACAGGTTCTTAAGCCAGCCTTGTGATTTTGAAAGCCTAAGTCACATACTCCAAATGCCAGGAGTTGGGAATGTTTCATGTGTAGGCAACTAAACAAACATACAAGTCTTGCAGGACTTCTATACTTTCCAGATATGAATGATATAAACATTTAAAATCATTACAAAGGATCTGAGCTAGAGTCTGATTTTCACAAGCATGTAGAAAAAAAACCACATTGAACTACAGTTTGCTTGATGTTACTTACCACCATATAATTTCATTTATGCAACACTGATTCATCATGGCATTATTTTTTTTATGAAGATCAAAGGAAAAAAAACAAAAACCAAAAAACTCCAGTGTTCCTACCAAAAGAAATACGCTTCTGCTTGCAAAGATCTATCACTAAGCACTGTCCTACAGAATAAATTATTTTAACCTTTTTGTTTTCATTGCTCTTTGCACACAAGGAAGAGAATTTAAGAGCTTATTCCTTGTTCAAAATGAGCTAAAGCAGAACATACAACAAATATAAAAATTGAAGTATGTCCTTTTTCCTCCCTTGGACAACATATACAAAACCGTGAAGGGGAGAAGCATGTACCCTATTGTTACCTATAGAAAGAAGTGTGAAAAAGGATTAATTGTTAATGAGGATAAAATTGAAAAGGCAACACTTGCTCAAAAGAGTCCCTTGGGGGGGGACTTACTGCATCAGAAATATATGACGGGAATAAGTTAAAATAGACAACGGCTAGTCATGGGATGCATGAAAAACTGACTGATTATACCTTGTTCCAAACCACTGGTTTTCATTACTGACATAAATCAAGGCAAGGCGGCAGCTTAGCAAGTCTTGAAAGACAATAAAAACAGTGAAGCAGAGAATGTTGCGTCCAGAAATACCAGATGCCTTTATAAAAATAAGGTATGTTTTGCTAAGCAATGTCTGGGAAGTTTTTGCAGCCAAATGGAGCTTGATCTTTATTTAAGAGTTGAGCAACAGAGGTCCTTATTATTTAATTAAACACTCATTCCAACCCACATTTATTTAAAAAGCCTAAAGTTAAGTGATTTTGCTGTAAGGCAAGTAGGTGAAATGGAAAGGGTTTATTCATATAAGGCTAGGAGTCATGAATGAAGCAATGATTTTACCATAAGAAGTGTTTGCTGCTAAACAAGGAGTTACTGTGGAACATGAAGTCCAGACTAGCTGGTTAACAATATGGCCCTTTGATTTGAAAACCATTTCTGCACCACACTTATGGAAGGACATTTTGGTCTTGTTTTGATTTGTGGTCACTAGCCCTCACATCCATGAGGACTGCGTCCCTCTATCAGGCATAGCACATCTACCAACAACTTTTAGACAACAGCTGAAAGAGATCTGATTTGATTTGGCAGGGAAGCCATGGACTTTTCAATTATTCCTTTTAGCTATACACTAGCCCTCTCTATTAAGAATATTGCCATTTCCCCCCTTCCAAGCACTCACGTGCTCTACATACGAACACGGAAAACGTTTTGCAGATAATGTGACAGAAGTAGCTGTCTTTGAAGCCAACAAGCCTATTTCATCAGGCACAAACACTGTTACTTTTAATGTTCATGCCTTAAACTAAATTCCTGATTTTCCTGAAATCCCTCATGCTGCAGCTGAACCCATCCATCACCTTTACCTCAAGAGCACCAGCTGCCTGGCTAGTGCATGAGTAGGCAACCAACCAGGCTAAGCTTGTGAAAGGCAAGTGGGTACCTGAAATAGGTATCTGCAAATCACCACCAGACCCCTGACACAGGCTAGGGGAAAGCTGTCCCTCCCTGAGAGACCAGCCTTGCTTGCCAGGGCATATGCAAGTGGCCATGCACAGCCCCTTCCGCTCACAACCACGGGTCCCCTTCAGAGGTTTAGTTAGAATAATAGAATCACAGAATGTTTTGGGTTGGAAGGGACCCCTAGAGGTCATCTAGTCCAACCCCCCCGCAGTGAGCAGGGACACCGCTAACTAGATCAGGTTGCTCAGAGCCCTGTCCAACCTGGCCTTGAATGTTTCCAGGGATGGGGCCTCCACCACCTCTCTGGGCAACCTGTTCCAGTGTTTTACCACCCTCATTGTAAAGAATTTCTTCCTTATATCTAGTCTAAACCTACCCTG
>NW_009260022.1:4135019-4151915 GCF_000687185.1 Egretta garzetta | reverse complement strand
CACCTAGGGATCGAGAGCTCTTGCGCTCTGTGGATCACATCCTTAAAGATCTGCCAGCTCTGTTCTGTTCCCCTGTCCCTGAGGACCGTTTCCCAGGGAGTCCTTCTGACTATGTCCTTGAGGAGCTGGAAGTTTGCTTTTCTAAAATTCAGAGTCCTGACTATACTCTTTGTTCTTCCCATTTCCCTCAGGAGCATGAGCTCTACCAGTGCACGATCACTGCAGCCCAGGCTGCCTCCGATCTTGACATCTCCGACGAGCTCACTTGCATTGGTGACCACCAGGTCCAGTATCGCATCCCCTCGCATAGGGGTGTCTATTACCTGGCTTAAGAAGTTGTCCTCAATGCATTCGAGAAACCTGCTGGATTACCTACAGCTTGCCATGTTGGTTTTCCTGCAGATGTTGGGGGAGTTGCTCCTCCAACTTCTCACTGCATGAACAGGGAGGAAAGACCCCCAGGCATTCTCCAAGCAGCAAATCCCCTCATCTACCACATTTCCTTGGCCCTGTTTTCCCCACAGAGCCCCTCTTGCAGGGCAGAGGCATACCAGTCTTTCGGGCACTCTCACCCCACAGGGCAGCAGGGACCTGCACAACTGCAGACAGGTGGAAATTGGCCCAATTTGATTTGGGTACAAACCCAAAAGAAGCTCCATGGATCATCTGAAACAATACAAGACAGAGACTGGTGTGCATTTTGGAGTCTAATGAGCATAATTTCATTAAGTGTGCAAGACCTAATAAGCAGAAAAAGGAAACAACCAGGCACTGCTGTAACAGGAAACACACCAGAGTCCTGACTAAATTGGAGCTGGCTGGGAAGTGAGCTATTGTCAGGAACACAGTGTTTCAGATGCTCTCATACTGCTGACTGCCTTGAGCAAGCATGGCATATTGGCAAAAACCAAACAAAGAGACTGGTTTGCTTATTTCAAGGGGATCAGGTCAAAAAACAGTCTAAATCCTAAACGAGCACATCCTACAATACACTGCTGTTCCATTGAAGTGGACAGAAATAGTAACATGTCAACTTAAAGGATGGCTTCAATGACAAATAAGTATAAACACACACACCTCTCTAGATGTGCCTGTTTTAAATCTGACTGGGGATACACATGCCTTGCTAAAGGCTGTGTAACTTAATTTGCATGGGGTACACCCTTACCTTCATTTTCACTTCTTTTACGGCCTTCTGTCAAACTACTACATTGCAAAATTACCACAAATTTGCTGATATTTGTGGGGATTTTTTTTTTTTTACTTTAAGTCTTGAGAATTGAACTGGGGATCATTTTACTGTCAGTTTGTATACTCAGCTGCAATTTATGAATGGTACTGGACTTGGGTTGGTCCTATCTACAGGTCAAATTAAATGGACTTGTTGTTCATAATTTTCCAAGTGGCACTGGCATTCTTCATCTGCATTGGACATGCTCTGTTCTAGGAAAGCATGTTCCAAAACTCTTCCATTCCCACTAATGTAGTTTCAGTTCCCCGATCCCAGCCATGCTGGAAACTCATGTGTGTCGCAGCATGCAGCTTCATCCGCCTTTGAGCGGAAACCTTTGGGCAACCTGCCTGCACCAGTTCCTCTTCCCTCTAGCTCCTTGGGAAATTACCTATTTCCCTTCACTAGCATGCCATGGCCAAGAGGCTACAAAACTCCCAACTGCAACAGATCTGAGGCTTCCCTTAAAGGAAAGGTATTTAGACATGTTTTTAAGAGAAGAAACAGGTAGCACAGCACTAACTAGATGCTTGCTAAGCCTCCCCTATCATTTACCTTGTAATACCCTGTTTCATGGACCCTTGTTACTATTCTGGCTATATGTCTTCACACTAGAAAAACGTGTTTATATTTTATGTACAATCTAAGTAAAAAAATTAAACACTAATGCACAAACATATCTGAGCAAATAAAACCATAAAACTACCAATATTTCCCAGTATGAGTCAGTGTGGACGTGGGGATTTCTAAGTAGAAACAAAGCAGCAAAAATTAAAACATGCCTCCTGTGAGCTGGTGTTGCTCACTAGTAGCCAGCAGAAAGGACATCTTTTACCATTTAGAGATCATGCCGGTTCCATCATTTGGATCTGAAAACTTACTGTGCAGACTATTGGACATGCAGGGAAATCCAGATGTAGATGCTTATTTCTTTCATGTTCCCAGTGTGAAATAGCAAGGCTTGATGTATCAGAGCTGCATACAGAAGGTTCATTATGTAAGTGACAACTATAATATTAAACTGAATAGAATGATAATATAATTCAAGAAATCTTAATTGCTACTGTGCAGGAAATTCATTTTCTTACAATACACAGCAAAAGCTGTCTCAATCACTAAACAAAAATCCACCCCCTTATAATTTTCTTTCATTTTCAATTTTATAAAAGTGGCCTTAACTCCTCCTATAGACATCAGCACTTAACTAGTCAATCAATCACCAGAATCAATCACCACACCTGCTGTCTCCATTGTTATTCCTTAAATAAAAACATAAGTACAGGGAAACATGTACTGACTAGAATCCACCAGGAGCACATTAAAAAGAAAAAACAAAACCAAAAAAGTATTTTCGTGACTAAAATGAAATACCTTTTGAAAAGCGTCAATGAAAATTATTCCAGAGGAGAAAGAAAAGTTGCAAAATTTACAAATAAAAATATGTTAGTTCAGTGTCAAATACAATTTTAATGTAATATTTCTCTCAAAATAAAATCCCATCTCTTAATAACCCTTTATATTCATTATCATCAAAAAGGAAATCAGTGTAATTATTCTTACTTTAGAGATGGCAAAACTGGAAAGATCTCAGCAATATCAGAAATCTGCAGATCAGTAGTAAAGCTGGGAAAGAAACTCATATCTCATATCCAGTGCAGAGCTTTGATTTTAGACCTGACCTTTGGAATAATACAGAACTGATACAAGACCAATTTCTAAATATTCTGTAATAACATCAAGCATTGAATATAGACCTTTATATTCCCAAGCTTAATATTTTACTATTGTCACTCATTAAAAAAAAAATCAGACACACAGAAAAAAAAATCATTTCAGACAAGAAGGGAAGTATTGGAGTATTAAATAAATTCTGTACCAGTGTGCAAGTTAGTGCCCTTTCCAGATTCCAACTGCAAATGAGAAGAATCATGACAATTATTAATCAGCTGTGCTCCTCTCTTCATCTCTAGGTTTAATACCTCCTTATAGGTATGTCACGACGGATCAGCTTCAGCTGAGAAATGTGATAATTAACACACAAATCCCTGACAACATATGGTAGGTTCCTATTTTTTTATGTTAATAAAGGCAGACATTTTCTATGTAGGTGTACCAGCAATTCTCCCAGTGCCTCTGAAAGGAGTTAGGAGTCTGCATTCCACAGTGGCATATCTCCAAGTGATTTAAACAGAACTTGAAACACAAGTGGAGATACCCTCCTATATAGGTGGAATAAAAGCTAGCACAGGAAAGAGGGCTGCACCTCATTTCGGCTTTGCAGGATATGCTTGTCAGACAATATCCAAAACAGTCCTTGTTTGAGAGCTCACTGTGTGACATAACTGCATAATTAGTTTTTTGATCTGCAATATTTTACTACAGGGATCTATCCAGCCCCTTGTGACAGAGCATGCGAGGGCCTGGGGCGCAGCGTGCACAACAGCAACACCTGGGGAGGGAGCATCCCACACTGCAATGAGGTGAGCATCACAAGCTCCCACAGGGACTGTCATGCAGGTCCCCACGACCTCCCCAGCAGCAGAGACTGATGCAGCCATTACCCAGTAGCATGTGCAACTGAAAACAGCATTTGGCATTTTGGCCACAACGGGCTGCACAGCACCTGATCTTTATTTCATGGTCAAGGCAGAAGACCTTACAGAGAAACAGTGTGCACAGTACTTTTCAAGTCAATAGCACCTCAGTTTATGAGTCAACACAGATATGAAACAGGCTCTTTTACAATCTCTTAAACCTGCCTTTTCTTGAAGGAAATCCTGATTGTATAACTACATATGAAATCATCTTTTCAAAGTGTACCGTGCATTTTTTCCACATCCTGGCAACAAGAAGGGTATTTCCCATTAAAAGTCCTAACTTCTGTATTTTGAAAACATGAATGTTTTACTGCAAGGCAGAGTCAACGGGATGGCACAAGAAATGGACAATTTCCCTCCTATGAAAAAAAGCAGTATCTAAATATCCCAGAAAGTGTTTCTTCAACCAGCATCAGTTTCCTAGGAACAGCACATATTGCAAATGGGTCCACTTTAGCATTTTAACACATTTATCTCAAACTACTGCATTATAACACTTCAGAATATCTAAATCTTCATCATATTTATCTCTCTAGGATTTACAGTAGGCCAAAAAATTCCCACTGATCTGGTGATTTGATATGTTAGGTGGCAAATAATTTTTAGCCAGAGCCTTAGAAACTTCATTGAACTACTTTATGCTTTGCCATAAACACTGCAGCAACAACACAGCAGGTGCTATCTGGAAATGGGTAATGCGAAGGTGTTTTAACTCTATACAGTGATTTAGAAATAACACACTGTAGCTGGACCCAACACGAGCTCCATTTCCCCATGACTCCTCCATTTCTCACAGTAGCGTGTTACACCAAAGGACTGCACATACCATTAACTAAAAGGAACAGGTTATGGGAATGTGTCAGTTCCGCTGGAGGATGCGGAAAGGCAGTTGGATTTAGACACATTTTCTTTTCATGTCAGTGAAGGCTCTTATTCAAAAAAGAAATCCATGTATCACTTCCTGACCCTGCTGCTGGGCAGGGTATCCTGCTACAGGGTGGAGCATTGGATTGTTCAAGAAAAACACTGGCTGGCAGCCAGTGGAAATTTCATGTTTTATGGGTCACGCTTCTATTCTACCATGATTCACCAGCTTCAACAGCCACTGGTGATGTGTATACGTGGCATGTGCCACAAGATATATTTTCCTACTACAGTAAAATTTGCCTACAAAATATTTTGTCCTTTCTAGTGTGTTTACTCTAGGCTTAGCTAGAGGCAATAGGAGGTTCTAAGAGCAGCCTCCAGCTATTTCAAAGGCAGTTAATTAAGATGTTGGAGCTAAGCTTCCCTTATTAACAAACCATGCAACATGGTGCAATCAGTTGCAATTGGAAATTGAGGCTTGGGAAATTGAGGCTGGATATTTGTAGGGGGAAAAAAAAGAAGAAAAAAGAAATCTCCAGCAGGAGGTCACCCTGGAGAACCTGGAAGAGGTTAAATCGTCATCCTCAAAGGTTTTCAGGATGCATCTAGAAAAAAAAAAAAACCAAACCCTAGAGCTGGCCCAATGGCAGTTGTTCTGCCTTGAGAGGGATGCTGGACTACCTGTCCTTCCCAGCCAACATCCCTATGACTCCACAATGTTTCCAATTAGTCTGACTCTCCAGCCTGAATTAGAAAGTCATTCCTGTCTCGGTCTGTGTTGAAAATCCAGACACTTTTAGACACCTGCAAGTGCTACAAGATACTGCAGTGTGCATCCTCAGAGCACAACATACTGGCCAATAAATATAAAAATCAGGGTCTGGTGTGTTAATCTTCAAAGTTTCCAAAACTTTGAACTAGATGAATCTAAATAAATGAGGTGCTGAAATAAAGATGACAGGCAACACTTCATTCACCTGACATAATGGAAAAAGACACAGGCTTCTACAAGCATCGGCCTGAATCCATGAAATTAATTTCCTTCAACCAACCTTGGAGCCAACCTTGTCACCTTTTGCTCCAGATTACAAGTTGGATTCTTTTCACCTTCCCTAGTATGTACATGCACTCAAAGAGGAAAAATCACCCTGAAACTGAAACCTTCCCTTACACATTTTTCACACTGATAAGGAAGCGCAAGAACCGAAAAAATGCGTAAGTCACTAGTACACAGAAGAAGGTACTCTAATACTATAATAATGAACACAATATTAGCATAGGTTTTTTTTTTTCTTTATATTTAAAAGTTAGATTGTCTCCTCTTTTATCATGCATTTGTTCATTCTCCAGGGCTAAATGAGGAGATGTGGTAGGAACCCCAACTAGAGTACATCTAGTTTTGCATTAATGTGCATATGCAGCTTCATATTCTTTTAATCCCAGTAATCTTATAACTATGTGCCATTGAATGTGCTTTCTACTGCTGAATGGACTGTCTTCAAATGCACAGAGACAGACAGGCGCTACGCTGTTCCGAGTGAAGTCAACAGGAGTTACCAACTGATTGAATTTGAAGCCGGATTAGGACTTCTGTGAAAAGCTTACATATAGAGAACCATGTACTGTAAAAATGTAATCCTTTAGGAAAAAAAGTAATTTATAAAAATCTTCCAGTGAATAAAGAAAATGCACACTATTGACTTAGGTAATCATTTAACAAGCTTGACAGCTGAAAGTAAATAATTCTTGGGCAAAGTTTCTAGGATGAAAGGCTTGACCCGAGTTTGAATCCAAGAGCAGCAAGCTGATTGACCTTATGATACTGTGGTTTCATTTCAGGAGCTGCTTTCTCCACCCCACCCCCAAGCTCTTTTCTGAATTGCATGAATATTTCATGACTAACTGCACATACTATGGCAGACAAAGAGCTAATAGATTAGTAATTTGACCTGCTATTTATTTGAGGTGCCCCAAACATGCAATGAAAGAGACTCTGATTTTTCTTTAGAACAATCATGAAATGGAATATGGTTGATTATAGAAACTTTATCTTTAGCTGAGCTAATTGCAGTGGGTGGAAGAGGCAAAGGGTATGATAAGAATTCACATCTGGGAATGAAAGGAGATCAATGAGCAATACAGTCGGACATGATAGAGTGCTCTATCTTAATTACTGCTGTAAAACACTGAACTTAACTGCATTATGTAGAAATGTTGTTTACACTGCTTATGCTAAACTTCAGCAAAGGATTAAAAAACAATAAAACCACACCACAAACAATAAAAGAATGAGCGACATCACATTTATACCATGGAAGTGTAAGAGAGCTCTTAAGTTGCGTAGTTTCCTTTCTCAGTTTATGAATGTCAGTTATAATTCATGGGGAAATCTTTTAAGCAACATGCAAAAGTTGCCTGTAAAGCACTACTCGGAAATCATCTCTAAAGATCAAATTATAATTGAGGGATATTGCTAGTGAAAAGCATGAAGCTGTTGGACAAAGTAAAGTGGGTTTGGATAACTAACTGAGCATAAAATGGAGACTTCATTCATCCCTCTCTTTCCTGCCCTCAGAACAAGAACCACTAAGGAAGACAAGTGAAGTAGCAGACTGTCATGGAAGGAAAACAGTTAACTATGAAGCCATTTTTATGCATTAAAAGGTAGACAAATTACACTCTGAAACAGAATAGAACATTTAACTGAGCCAAAAATTTTTTAAAAATTAATAAATTAGTGTATTACCCCACTGCGTAGCTGACATCCAAGTGTAAAAATTCACTAACAAGTTCAGACAACTAAAAATTGCCAAAAAGAGTGGCTGGAAAATGCTGCACTGCAACATTTAGAGACCCACTTGTGCATCAGCACAGCACTGGGGTTGATCAGGCCCTTCATAGCTTTAGGTACCTATTTTCTGCTCAGAGTGCCATGCTCTGAGGTTATGATAGCTGCACTCCAGCCTGCTAGTCTTCTTAACTGCTGCATGTCTTGATTATTATGCTGTAGCATTTCATTTGACATAGGGATGTGCCAGACACTCCACATTCAAAGTGTATGCAACTGTGGAACAAGTACATATACAGATTGAAGTTCTGAATTTGGTGAATCTAGTCCACACCTACTTTGGCAGAATTTATACAGTTAATTTTCTGGACATTACTGAAAAAAATAGTACTATTTGTCACCTTCAAATAACCCTTCCACAACACCAGTGATCAGTCCATGGTCTGGAAGCCACCTACAGTCCCAGGGACAATGAAGTTCAGGGCTTGCTCTTCCTTCTCCCCCATCACTTCTGTCCAATCTGAGTTTCTTTTGCAAAGGGGTATCCACATAGCTGCTAAATACACCTGTGCAACAAAAGATCTTTTGTTATCTTCCAGAGCTATGGAAGCAATCTCTGAAGTGTCTTTAAGATTAAACCAGAAGCGTGGCTTCCCAGATACTGCTATGGAGGAGGTGAACAGGTTAAAAGTAGGAATGAAATCTACTGAGAAAGGAAATTGCATTACTAGATTTTGCTCTCAAGCACCTCTGTTAGCCTATGCAAGACAACAGCTGAGTGTAGTCAGAAGTAGTCATGGCAAGTAACAATTCTGACACAGTTTGGCTGATATTTAACCTGTAGCTAAACAAAGAAAAAAAGGCAGTTATGGCTAAGACGACCTGGGAATCTCACACTTCCTTCTCTTCATTTTTCATTCTGTAAAACTGGTATTATACCACCTCTTGTGTATTTCAAAGGCACAGCAGAGTGAAAACTGGAAGGAAGGAAGCCAAGGAAAGAAAGTAGTCAGACTGACCCACTCAGCAGATGTATAAGATTGGGGAAAGCAAATCTTTATTCCTATGCCAGAATGGTGAGATCCTGTGGCTGGCTGGAGTGGGAGGCAGCCAGATCACAGGCACTAACATGCTGGATGCCTCACCAAACATCTGAAATCACAAAACTGCCACGATTAATGAACATCTCCAAACACCATACAAAATAGCTAAGGAGACTAATAATAAAAAAAATAGATTAAGGAAAACCCCCATTCTCAAACTGTCACAAAACCAATCTACTACAAAATAGACATCTTGGATGAGAAGAGGGGCCATTTTTCTCCCTTGGGGCATTAGAGTCTTTAATCAAAACAATATAAGATTTCTCCTGAAGCAAACTCTCTCCCTGGACAGAGCAAGATGACAGCATTGCGGGTCATATTTAGAAAACCTAGAAGACACCTGGCTCAAAATAGACTATCCACCCTTTTCCCCCTGGCTCATGCCAGCAGCATGATACCTGAGCAGCCCTTGGTACTCAGTGTGCTGCGGGTGGCTGCCATAAATCAAGCAGTAGTTCAGCTTTCACCAGTGCCATTTCACCTTTGCCCATCAATCCTTTCCTTCTCGCAAGAGCTACTGACTTCCACAGTTTCTGTAAGGAAACGACTGAGTAAACAGCCAGTTCCTTCTTAGCCCCAAGGTCTCTCTTGAGCCTCGCTCTTGAGTTATCACATTTGGCACTTCATCCTTCAAGTGTTTTTACCAATGTCTATTCTATACTTGCTGGTCTGGTCTTGACTATAGGAACACATCATTAAGCCAAACTCATTTTAGCTGTTACGAAAACACCTAAGGATATATACATCCAAACTTTCACAGAACAGTGCTCCTCAAAAAACAAACAGGTCAGCTATAAGATTTAGAGTGCATCACTTTTCTAAGTAATCCTCACTAAAATCCAGGACAGCAATGGGTTTCCACCACAGCAAGTCACAAAGAAGCTTCTATGTTGTTTCAGTATACCAACACATTTAAGCTGCAGCTCAAATCTCTGTTGACAAAAGAATAGCTTAATTACATAAATGAACCTGTATCAGATTATAGCAGTGGTAGCCACAACAGCAACACCATGATAAATAGTAATTAATCCAAACACTTCCACAGTCCCCTTCAGCTGTGGGCCTCATACTTTGAGGGTAATGACCCCCTTTCTTTGCAGGGAGGAAAACTGAGGTGCTGCAGTGTAACACCATTTGTTCAACCAGGAGCAACTGTAGGTCTTCGACACTTCACTGTTATTCCCTAACTTTCTTATTTTCTCTAATGGGCCATTATATGCTCTACAAACAATGTGGAAGTTTGATGGTGCTTCCAGATTTAGCAGCTTCAAAAGCTTCAAAAGATCTGTCATGTACTAAAGAGGTATTCAATATCTCAGACCTCACGACTGGCTGAAGCATAACTCCTGCTGATGAGAGGACTTTAAAGAGGTGTGTAATAGGTCAGCCATGTATCAAAGAACAGGCCCTACTCTTTGGTTCTCAGCTGTCAAGCAGTAAATAAAAATTAATGTATAATGGCGAAACACCTTCCTTGGGCATGCTTCCAACTCCTGCTCCAAAGAGCCTGGAAAACTGCTAAGAGCAGCTCAAGAGAGTTATGTCAGGAGTACTCCAGCAAAGTGACCCAGCCATGTGCTTGCCTTTGATCACTCTCACTTCTGTTGTTCTGCAAATACAATTGCACCAACTTGCCTTTTATCTTCTTCTATTTAATCTGCACTAATTTGTCTGCAACATAGCTGAAGCAAAATCATAGCCTATATTCTAGATCACCTTGAAATACTGCTCTGAAAGCATTAGCATTGATTTCCAAAGAAGATCTTGATAATACAGGCAGGCAGCAACAGACATGGGAGGCATTTTCCAAGCAACTAACAAATTCTGCAGCTCAGTTTTAGTGCGGAGAGTTACCAGAAGGCCCCCTAGTCTCCATCCTTTATCCCATCTCCCACTCATGTCCAAGCACTGGTACTATTCATGTTACTAACACTGCATTTAAGTTACTTTCTGTTAAGAAAGAGCAAGCTGTGTATGGCAGCACAACATAGGAGCAGGAAGAGCTAAACAGTGCAGGAGGTAAGAAGAAACACTAAAACTTTTCCTACAGTTGTAGCAGACACAACCAGCAACTCTTCTTCCAGAGCATCTGTACTTAAGGCAGCACCCTTCATTTCCACCATGTGCCTCACACAGGGAAGGGATGGGACAATGAAGGCATACACTAGTGCAAATACATAAATCCATGAAATTTCTATCAATCTGGAGGGAAGCAGAGCTGCAGTTTGACTCAGACATGCAAAGAAAGAAAGTTTTACATTGTTGAGATTTTTTTCTGGGGTTGTAGATCATTATCAAAATAACCTCAGATTGGGCCACTACCTACTGCCTGGCATTGTTCCAGAGCTTAAGAACTCTGCAAACAGTTTTGCTCTTTGACAAAAGCAACACAACGCAATAGGCCAAGCTGGGTAGAAGTTACCTTGATCATCAGCTGGATTGTGAAATGTCACAAACCACACTGTTCCTTACATCTTGACCTCTCAGCACAAGTGCACAGCAATATGTGCAAGCCTGTATACACACACAATTAAAAAAATCCCAAATAAAACATTTTACTATGTACACTTCTCTCCCTGCAAGAGAACAGTGAAAAAGCACACAGCAGATATTAGCTGTATCACTTCATTTACTACTGCAGGATGATCAGACACAGTAGCTATGAACATACAGTAGAAGAGATAACTTGAGCAAGTTGGTGTATTCTATAGCACTCAGGACAGCATCCTTTCACAGATAGTAGCGCTCAACTTTTCCAAGAGCTGATCTGCCACTGCAATGGTATTAGGAGACACATCATTTTCTTAAGAGTCAAAATGCGTATTTTCTCCATTCATTCCCATCCAGAGTTGTGGTCTGAAAATACCAGCCTTTTAAGTATTACAATGAGATTACTTTTTTTTTTTAAATACATAGAAAAAGCAAAAGAAGACAAGACTGAAGTTATATTTTCTGTACATTTATCATATGGTTACATTCACCTTGTAGAAATTCAGCCTCAGCATTCAATAGGGTGCTTAGTGTCAAGGAAAGGCTTACAAAGCCATCTATCACACCCTTGTTCCTTCTAACAAGTAACAGCATCTTTATGACACCCTTTCAGAAGGGTATCCTCCATTCCCTTTAGTAATTTCCTACCTTACATTCAAAATGTCCATTTCCCCCAAGGACAGTCTGATGCCAAGTTTGGAGGACATAATGAAATAGTTATGGTTGGGGTATCAGTACCTACAGTTGCATTGGTATTTCACTTCCTCTTAGATGCACATAACAGCAGTTAAAATTCCATTTCTGTACATGAGAGGTGTAGGTGAAATATGTACTGATGCTGAAGAACAAAGCACCTCATTAGCTCTCTGAGCACAGTGCACTGCAGTTTGTCATTATCCAATGCATTCCTTGCAGGCCACTGGGTGGGGGGATATAACAATCCCCGAGGCTGCATTGCAGAGAAATATTATCAACATCCAAGTAATACAAGAAACAGGGTATTACCCAAAATTATTTGTCATTGGCATCTCCTTTAATATTAGAGGTGGAGGGCAAATGGAACAAACAAAAAAGCACTGGTGAAGTGTAGGAATATTACCTTTGAGTTAATTTATTGATAAAAGCCACTTATGAGACACCTCTGCCTCATCTAGGGCCACAACTTAATAGATAGCATATCCTAGGCTGAGTCATGCACCAACATGTTATAATGTGAATTTCTTGCTGTTAATAAGGACTTCAACAAAACAGCAATAGCAAGAGAAAATAGGTTACTATTGTAATTTATAAAGCATTTTAATATTACTTTTGTTCAACTGTGACTGTTCTAAAAATGGTAAAATTTTACCTGCTGTACAAGGGGGGTTTCTGAAGTGAGGCCCATGGGGCCTTTGCATATGGCTGCAAGTGGTGTCAACAAATGCAGCACCGATCAGGACAATCCTTGGTGCTGCACTGGCAACAAGATTTCTTCCAGATGAGCCAAGAGTGGATTCAGGAAATGGGCATTCCAGGACTGAAGCTATTAACCTGACTCAGAGAATCTTGCCGCTGTGTGTTGCAGACTAGTACCTCCTCTAGCCCTACCTGCTACTGTGAACTGGAATAAACACCCTCTGCAGGGGTCATTCTAAATTGTGCCACGTCACCTTCCAAAGTCTGGAAACCTACAAAGCTATTCTGCTATATATCAATCGTCTAGGAGTCGGCATATAGAAAAATCCACCAGGAATTCAATAGTTTGACTTCCTGGGTAACCTTGAATAAGCTACATTCTCCTGTCGGATAGCACATGCTCCACTTGTAGGCGTGCAGAGAGGCATTAGTGTTCCCTGTACTAAGATACTGACAGCCTCATATGGCCAAGCACAAACAATATGGAACCACCACAGAACACCCTAGTCCTGTGTGTACAACACAGTACTTATTTGTAAGCTACCCTTCTTTCAAATGCTACTGTGATTATTTTGACTATTTGTTCTGCCACTTTCACTGTGCTTCAGAGGCTTCTGTAAATAATCAAGCCACGAACGTGTTTTGCTTTGTTTTGAATTTTGTTTAAGAATTGTTTCCTGACTAGCTTTAAGCAAAACTACCCCACATACACACAGACATGTATACACAAAGAAACCACTCTTAACTCTAATTTTTTTTTTTTTTTTTAAAAACGACTGTTCAGTTATTCAATGTTGTAAGTCAAGTCATTGCAAAAGAAACCCAGGCATCACAAGGCACAGAAATGCAGAAATTATGCCTCTCCAGCACAGAAAATGCCCCACCTTTGAACTAAATTCCTACCAACAGGAGAGTTCAAACAACATATTTTTCCCTCGTGCAGCCTATTTGTGAAATCCTCAGGTGTCTGGAAGTTCTGGAGGTCGAGTGGGAAGGACAAGCTAGAGTGAAAGAATTGACCCACAAATCTATAATGTGTTACATGGTGAGTCAGGCAGGCACAGATAACAACCAAGTCCTACTTCCCAAGAGCCTTGCCCACATATTGAACCTCAAAGCTGGCAAGGAGGGCCTGCAGCCCAGTGTGGCAAGTACAGAAGGCTGAGGACAAGCTGCCTTAGGGCTGGATGCTACTGCTATCACAGACTGACAGGCAAGCTTGTCAGGGCACAACTCATTCTCCTAAACCTTGAACCATTCACAACACAAAAGAAAACTGATGGTTTCAGGACACTTTTTTCAAGCATCCCACTGCCATAACAGTTCTTCCCTCTCTTATGGTTTTTTTTTGGGCTAACAGAAGGTCAGTACCTCTCTTGAGCATTGTAAACTCACTCACTCATTGCTGGTTGAAGTTAATATCGTTTCCATAGACATCTGTGACTCCAAGATTTCTCCCCTTGCTCTTTCGTGACACTAGGGGCACAGGAAGAGGAATTCCTAACAATGAGCCAGAAAAAGTTACAAACTGAAGCCAACCAGCAAACCAAACTCTGTTCTCCCTTCCCCTACTCATATTTTGCCTTTTAATTAATCTTTAATTAGCAAGCACAGCCAAAATAGACCTTTTCCTTGTTTTAATTTGCTTATTTCTTTGTTTCTGACAGAAGAAATACATTCTTCCTGCAGGAGAACGAACTCCACTCTTCTATAAATAAAATCCACTTGTGTAGATGGAAGTTCCTTTCAGAAGTTTACAGTTAATTTTAAAAATGGAAGACTAGAAGAGCCAGAAGCAAAACTTTTGTCTCACAAAGGTACTGAGGAGCAAAGACATTTACTTGGATAAGTTCTCGAAGGAACAGTTAGGGAACTTGAAGCCACTAGTTGTGTGAAGCACAGTAGTTGACAAGCACAGGGTTAAACCTATCAGTAATTTAGCAAAGCAGAGTAAAGATAAATTTGCTGAAGTGCACATAGAGACACTGTTAACCAATTATTGTTCCTTCCTAAATAAATGCTCACATACAAAAATATATCACACCTATTGCTGTGGTTTGTAAGCAAGTTTCAATACTGAACAGCCTGGTGATTTACAGATGCTTGGGTTATAGAAGAGACAGAGAACAGATGGCTCTTGTCAGCACTATAGAAGGGTTGGCAGAAGACCCAAGAAGACAGGGAAGCTACTAAGGATGGTGGCCCCTTCATACTATATCTGAATTGTGAATTAGACCAAGTCCATGTAAGTTCTTGAATTTCACAAAAATGTTTAGTATCTTACCATTTTAACTGTATAGTCTTGATTTTAAAATTTGACTTTGTATTTCACAGGGAAAAAAAGAATTGTTAATTTCTGGTAACAACTGTGCACAAAAAAAAAAGAATCTATATACATCTCTCTTTCTGCTTTGTATGAGGGATTTGATGTGTGAAATGTGACCATCTCAAACTCTGCTAAAAAATAGCACAAACTAGACAACTACAATCATACATTACAGAAAGTGAAAAAAAAAAATCTGTGTTGGGCACACGGAATAGGTATTCACAGTGAAACAAAAAGAAAATTAATGTCCCTCAGTCTATGGACTGATGATAGGTTTGCCGTGATTGTTTTTTCCCCCCTGGGAGATTATGTCTCTCAGGAGGTGACATCCACTTAGGAGACAATGAACCACTATTTATATAAATGTCCATCAAGGAAACTCTCTAAACAATTGCAAATATTGACCGACATGCAGCAGATTAATTTGGCTTCACTGTCATCAGGATATATGGTAGACAGCTATTGTGGAATAGCAGATCTTTTACATTCATACTTGACACATCACAATTGAACATGGAATTTCCATCAACAACAAAAGAAGCACTTAATAGTCACTTTGCTTCCCCAACAGAGGCATATGCCTTCCTAATAATGTAAAGACGGGAGGGATTTTTTTCTAACAAATACTAACAGATCTTTTTGTCATAATACTATACATTACCTATGTAAACAGTACGAGCTCATGCTAACAAAAGGCTCCTGCTTTCTCTCCACAAGGAGCATCTCCAGTAGATCCCAAAACATAAGATGTGTTCTGCTACAATCATTTAAATGTGAGGGGACATTAAGGTCTATAACACATAAAAGCATTTTCCTCAGTTGCAAGAGCTACTTCAGTTTGTTTGTTTTTATTAATATGGCAGGTCCTTGTATTAAACTGCAAAGAAATTACAACAGTCTCAATTCTAAGTAAAGAAAGCATGTGATGTCAACCTTTGAAACAGCACAAGATAGCACTGAGAGGAGCATATTGCATACCACTGCTGCCTCTGAGCTAAAAATCACAAACTCTGTATCTTCCTCACCCTCACAGCTTTCTTTATGGAACTGTAGCTTTACAATCCTGGGACAAATGGACATTTGTCAGACTCATCGCAAGATATTCATTGCCATGACACAGCCAAGACAGCAGTATTTAGAATAGGATGCAGCAGAATAACTAATACCCGATTTTCAGAGACATCAAGAAGGTAGTTTCTTTGACCTCCGTACAGTTTTGGATGCTCAACACCTGAAAACCAGACCACAAGAGGAACTCTGAAAACAAAACCAGACAACCACTTTGTCTTGCTCCCACTTAGCCACACCCTTTTTGGGTCTAGTAGTTCTAGCATTATCCTCTTAATTGACATCATACTTATATTCCCATCTGAGATTTAAAGGAAGAGTGTGTGTGTGTACTCTAGTGTTAAACAGGAGGATGTAGCAGCAGGAAACTGATAATCAAAACATTTTTCTTTTGCAATGCATCTTTGTCATCAGGACTTGATTTTGAACAAGTTTGAGTTGTAAATCATTTTATTCTACTTCACCCTTTTAAGCACTCCAGCAGGAGAGAAGGAAGGTTGTTGTGAAGCAAGATAATTAGGGACTGTAATTGTTATGAGCACTGAGCTCAAAGGCAATACACTAAGACAAGCTGCCTGAAGCTCTTTTGTGGTGTTACCAAGGTAATAACTTTCAAACTGTCCAGCAAGACCGCTGGGGAACTCTGTACCAAGAGGGATGTGCGAGCCAAAGCGTACTTCCTGAAAAAGAGAACAGGGGCATTCACGGATGATTTGTAGGACTTCCATGTTTTGTCTTAAATACGTATTTCTAGCTTGCCAAAAGTTGGAAAGCTGAGCTCATTGTGAACATTTAAGATCCTTCCCTATCACATCCTGAATCTTGCAGTTGATTTGAAAATCAGATGGGGGTAAAAGGAAAGTAACTTAAGAATCGCTGAGATGCTAACCAAATTAGATAGAGACAGGTTGGGTATGGACCATATATAGATGCTCAGGGGTGAAAGTGCAAGGAACCACACTTTTCCCACACTGCATATAAATAAATTTGCAGTACTTGTGCTTTCCTGCATAGGCACAGTAGGTGCCAGT
>NW_009260022.1:4134465-4134991 GCF_000687185.1 Egretta garzetta | reverse complement strand
TCAGCTGCACTGCCCCTGCATGCGACAAGGATGCAAGCCTGACAACTACTGCACTTAACTCTTGAGATCCACACAGAGCCTGTGCTTTTAATTCTGGAGATCCACAGTGAAGCATCCAGTCTTCACCAAGATAGCATAGTGAGGCCTCAGATTAGTGTAACAGCTGCTAATTGCTGCATGAACAAGTCACAGTAGAGCCAACTCCTGCCCCACACTATCTAGCTGTTAGATTATCCTGTTACAAAAAGTGGACAAAACCACACACATCGTTTGCAGATGGAAGGAGGTGACATGAAATTGTCACTCCAGTCTTCAAAAAGGGCAAGAAGGAGGACCCAGGGAACTACAGGCCGGTTAGTCTCACCTCTGTCCCTGGAAAGGTGATGGAACAACTCATTCTGAGTGTCCTCTCCAAGCAAGTGGATGAAAAAAAGATCATCAGGAGTACCCAGCACGGATTCACCAAGGGGAAATCATGCCTGACCAATCTGATAGCCTTCTATGATGGCATGACCGGCTGGGTAGA
>NW_009260022.1:4096291-4134371 GCF_000687185.1 Egretta garzetta | reverse complement strand
GCCTATTCCAGCTCAGGGACAGGACAGTGTCTTTGTGTTTGCTGAACTTCAGGAGGTTCCTCTTGGCCCGTTCCTCTGTCTCATCCAGGGTACCTCTGAAGACTAATCCTGCCATCAAGGCCGTGAACTGCTTCCCCCCCCTCTGGGTTACCATTACCCGCCGACTTGCTGACGTGCCTTCCGCCCCTTGTGCTGGTAACTGATGATGCTGATGCTGAACAGGATCGGCCCTGACGTTGTTCCTTGAGCAATGCCACCTCTGCTGAGAGGGACCTGGGAGTCCTGGTGGACAATAAGCTGACCATGAGCCAGCAATGTGCCCTTGTTGCCAAGAAGGCCAATGGTATCCTGGGGTGTATTAAGAGGAGTGTGGCCAGCAGGTCGAGGGAGGTTCTCCTCCCCCTCTACTCTGCCCTGGTGAGACCCCACCTGGAGTACTGTGTCCAGTTCTGGGCTCCCCAGTTCAAGAAAGACGAGGAACTCCTAGAAAGAGTCCAGAGGAGAGCTACTAGGATGATAAAGGGACTGGAGCACCTCCCCTATGAGGAAAGGCTGAGAGAGTTGGGCTTGTTCAGCCCGAAGAAGAGAAGACTGAGAGGGGATCTCATCAACGCATACAAATATCTTAAGGGCGGAAGTCACGAGGATGGAAGCAGTCTGTTTGCAGTGGTGTCCAGCGACAGGACTAGGGGCAATGGATGCAAACTGAAACATAAGAGGTTTCAGTTGAATATGAGGAAGAACTTCTTCACTCTGAGGGTGGCAGAGCACTGGAACAGGCTGCCCAGGGAGGTTGTGGAGTCTCCTTCTCTGGAGATATTAAAAGCCCGCCTGGATGAAGTCCTGTGTAGAATGGTCTAGGAGAGCCTGCTTTAGCAGGGGGGTTGGACTAGATGATCTCCTGAGGTCCCTTCCAACCCTTACGATTCTGTGATTCTGTGAAAGGAAGAGTGACAGCAACAACAAAAGGGCAGATGCAGGTTTCGTGGCCAGCAGCAAGAGGCACACAGTATTGCAGCAGTGGCCCTGTGCTTTTCACGTGATGGCATGGCACAACCCCTGCCTGCTGGGGGATGTGCAGCTGAAGACTTCGAGGGGGACACCAGAGCCTAGAAATGACCCTGCTGCTCCAGCATCCCCATAATGCAGCTTCCCTAGAAAGACCAGGAAGGGTTTCCAGCATGCAGAATTAATGTGCCTCCTCTCTGCTGTGTTTTCCACTTTCAGATAACTACCACACTCATTATCCCAAAGTATGAACAAACAAAAAACCCACAGAGAGAAGATGCAGTCTCATTTTAGATGATGTTTAGATTTGTCCATTTTGTGTGAACCAAACCATGCCACAAAATTATTTAGGAGCCACTTAAAAGGTTTTCAGTTCATAAACAAAAGTCAAGGATCCCATTTGCACAGGGCCTGCAGTTACATAAAGGTAGAAGGATCTCAAACATTTTTCCACCTAATGCCCTGTATTCAAAGGTAGAAGTGACTTCCTATATACATGATTTTAACTGTGTTTCTATTCTCAAGCTGCAGAGGACATTTGTCACCATATGTATTTTCTCAAGCCTATGAATTCTAGCCTCAAGTTATCGATCAACCCTTTACCTCCACACTAGAAAATATCTAGTAAACAGCTTATCAGAATTTTCTCATCATAACCAAAGGTGACCCTCCATGAAAGAAGGAAAGCACATTTTAGACTAAGAAGCCTTTGTTAAAGACACAAAAATTGCCACAACCTGTCTCTTCCTAAATTTATACAGCTGTAAATTCAGCACCTCAAATTATCTCAGCTGTGACTATATCCAATTCTTGTATCAAGGGATAATCCTGCACTTCCAGCATTTTTTTCCACTTCAGTTCTTTAGAACTTTACATTTTAAAAAAACTCACTAGAATGTTTTCAGTCTTAAATGGTATTTAAAAGATAGTTGAACATCTTCTCTTCCCACCTTTAAAATTCTTGGGCTTTTTTTTTTTTTGGGGGGGGGGGACGGTTAGTAGGAATGAGTATTGAATACAGTCCTTTTTCATACTTAAAGGGTCCAACTCTATCAGATTTCAAGCACAGCAGAGGCAAGACAGACTGCAAAATTGTAAGTAGTCTTCATTCCTTATTGACATCTTTCTTGAAAAATGGTAATCCTTTAACCTTGCAACATCATTTCTCAGGGGGCTGATTAAATGAAAAGTCTGTTTTGGTCAATGGTAATTATAGCTGCAGACCTCAAGGTAACCTTTAGTGTGTGCATTCTGCCTTGCACACAATACCAATTAAATGGTTGACTGTCATTCCTTAGGTTCATCTAAAATTACATTCTCTTGCAAGATAAAATATTGCCAATACAATTTACAGTATGTCTCTTCAAACTGCAATATCCAACTAAGATTTATTTCTTCCAGGTCAAGAAAGGCTGAAAGAAGAGATACATATTTTTCTAAAACTTAGTTTGTAAAATGCCTTTAAGATAGAGGTGTTTGGGTTTGGTTTTTTTTTTCCTTCCCTTCATAGGGGGGTTGCTGGGTTAGAGGGGGGTGGGTTTGGTTGTTGGTTTTTTTTTGGTTGGGAGGCTGTGTGTCTGTTTGGTTTGGTTGTTTTTAGTTTCCTGCTATTTATCTCTCTTTCTGTGTAGCCAGCTCTTCCCCTGTTGCTCTTGTGCTAAGCTAAATCTCTCAGATTCAGAAAAGCACTGAACTTTCAAATACATGGGCCATATAACATCCCCATCTTGTCATCAGTGTTGTTAAATATATTAACAATGTTTTAGGAAAAACTAATTTGCAAATTTGTGCCAGTGACAAATCAAAGAGCTTACTTATGCAAGGAAGTTGCTGAAGAGTAACCCAGGACATAGCTCACAGAGCATCAGTTTACTGACCTCTGCCTTCCCACACAGGAAAGCCTAGAAAGTTTCTATCTGCTTTGTTCATCCCTATTAGTTTTACACCAGTGAAGTAGTGGAGGTTGATAATGCATTTCTGCCAGCTGTTTCTAAGAGGAAATCAAAGTGAGGCCCATAGTTTTCCTAACGCTTTCATGTGACAGTGATTCAAGTACCTATTTCAAATTTCTCATTGCATGTGTTTGTTCTTTACTATTTAATAATATAATTGTTCAAAGATAAAGCAGATTTTAAATAGCTTGTAGTTAATTTTGTTAGGCTCTGCTCTACTGTTACAGATTTTAATACCATTACTTTTCTACTCCATTCCCCACTATGCACAAAGAAATATAGTACTTTACAAAAGATAAACTTGTAAGTCAAGACTGGAGTCAGATCAAACAGAGCATCATTTCGGCGCACAGCCCTTCTTTCAATATCTCATCACAAACATCAAACACATTTGCCAGTCTCTCACAGTTTTTCTGTTGCTTTCAGTTAAACTTGTTCCTGCTGGCCTAACAAAAAAAAAAAAAAATCCTTTCCACATCTCTTTCTAGTAATGCCCTTTACCTAGCTGTTTTTCTGTTACTGTTTCCGATTAGGACAATTACATAGCACGACTTTCGTCAGCCTGGATCAGCTTCCATCCAGAATACCTTTATTCATGTTCTTTTACCTCCACTCATTACTATAACCTTATGTTTTAAGAATTTTAGAACCTATTAAGTAGCACAATATCACATAACCCTGCTTTGGAGAATCATGGCTTAGCAAATGAGAAATTTGTTAATGAAATTTATGGTGGTGATCAAAAACAACAGTGTAAAACCTCAAAAAGCTTTAAAAAGCAAATACAGAAGATCTAACTGAGACTAACGGGTATTTGACTGTACAACGCTATTAGCCAAATGTGAGCATGATTATCAACCTGAAGTCATCTTTTCTATTTTTGAAAAAAAGCACCACATTGTCTTAAGGTTATGGTTTCTTAATCCCTGCCCCTCAAACTCCATCTTCAATCCGTCAGCTCTTTACTTATTATCAACACAGAAAACAGTACTATCAAGTGAATCTCCCAAACTTCCTGAAGTGCAGACATGATGACACACTACACATACTGTTTGTCTTTTTCATGGTGGATATAAGCATAGAATAGTTCATCACCAAATAATGGGAGGGCATTTTGTTTCCTTTTACTCTACTACAATCCATCGATTTCTATTGATTTCAACTCTTTGCTAAATTAATTTGAAAATTACAATGCAAAGATTCTGCTAAACAAACAATTCTTTGTTTTGCTACATGCTGTTTTTTCCAATAAGTGGGTGAACATAGGCAACTACAACACTTGTAAATTCAGACTTTCTTTTTCCATCGTATGACGTTTTTCAAACACTCTCCAAGCTCAACTGTGAGAGATACAGCCATATTTATAGAAGCGCTATAGGTATCAAAGATACAGT
This sequence comes from Egretta garzetta, assembly GCF_000687185.1. Lineage (NCBI taxonomy): Eukaryota > Metazoa > Chordata > Aves > Pelecaniformes > Ardeidae > Egretta > Egretta garzetta. Next base: position 4,130,017 of record NW_009260022.1, on the reverse strand, counting down.
CTTTCCACTGTAAAAATATTTGAGCCCCATCATTAACCAGTGCATCCTACCGCTGCCAACATTCTGCAGAAATTGTAATTTTTAATTTTACAATCCTTTGTAGTTTGAAATACATCACTGTATGGCATGTTCCTCCTCCCCCCCTTCTCTTCATTAAAATCATCTTACCATCACCAATATACTGTTCTGTTAAGACAGGTTTACCTGGGTAAACTGAATAAATAGTAAGAAAATGTCTAAATACCACAGAGTGGCTACAGGGAAAAGCTCCATCAGCATAACCAAAATGGAAAGTATATTTCCTCACAACTATGCCAGCCAAATTTCTTCCTCCTTCATCCAAGTAGAAATAAATTAGCATACATTAAGAGTTAGACGAACCCACTAAAAGCATTTGAAGAAAATATACTCTCAATCCAAAAAAAGAAGTGCTAATGGCATTTTTTCTCCATTTCTCCACCTTCCCTTTGGCAGCATCTCCACAAAGAGGTGGAGAAAACTCGGAAATATTTCATATCACTTCATGTCTGGATAAATACAATCTTTTATGAAAAGTGAAATGCACATGCATCATTCATGATTTGGCTGACATCACTGCAATTACAACACAGTGACTGTTCCTCCTCCTTCAAACCAGAGCAGGAGCTTCAGCAGTATTTTCAGAGCCTCTCCCATCATGTGGGACTTGACCACGAAGTTCTCACGATTACACATCTAGAAGCTTTCTAAGTGCACATTCATTGACAAGAGGAAAAACATCACATCTTGGCTACTACTAAAACAACATGTTATTCCATGAGGCGCTAGAAGTGTGATGCCTGCTTTCCTACAGACATGTCCTAGATTTCTTAACCCACTTATCCCCACCAAGCACTCTGTTAAGCCAGACAAGTGACATATGGGCCATGACATTTTCACAGCAACGTGTGTGCCGGCTGACCAGCCGGTGTAGGATGCGCGTGCTCATTGACCAGCTGGCTGATGCCCAGCAGAGGCGACTGGGAGCCAAGATGTAGCAGCTTTTTCTCAGCAGGGAACACAAATCAGGCTGTTCTCCTTTACCCAGCTGCTGACTTCCATCAAATTTGTAGGAATTCAAATATATTTGACACATTTCATTCTCTGTTAAATTTTGCAGCCAACAGGTTCAAGAGTTAAGTGGACTAAAGGAATAAAAAAGAAACTGATAGACACACAGTACAAACGTGTTTCTTTGCTGTTGCAAACCTGGCTGCACATACACGATCAGGATTCACCAGGTACCTGTAGCTAATTTTCACTTTTTTCCCCCCCCCTACTTGCATACTTTCTGCTTTCATTATTCTCTCACAAATGCTACCCAACCTTACTAAATCTTGCCCTGCTATTTTTCCCTGTCCTAAACCCCTCCTTCTAGAAGCTATTTCTGTGTCCAGTTCAACCAGGCTTAAAAGGTAAGTAGCAACTAGACAGTTGAAATACATTACAAATAGAGGTATAATATACTTCCCATTTAAGTGGTTTAGATAGAGGGATTTACATATATAAGCTTTATATGTATGTATTTTAGATAGAGGGAGAGAGAAATACCCATTAATCATGCCATTGTTCAACTACAAACTCTGCATCTAATTGTGTTTGTTGTCCTGCCATGTTGACCACTCATATGGCTACAGCTCTTTGGCACTACAGCATTACCTGCACTGAACAGCAGTAATGCAGGAACAACCAGATGCACAGCTGCTGAGTGTTTTGGGGAAGAGCTGTCAGCATTTCAAGTTCTGAATCTTCCTCAACATGACCTAGGACAGCCTGAGCACAATCTGTCAGTACTGGAAGCTTTTTTCTAGCCCCCATCCATTAAGGTGCAGGTGCAGTTTATATTTACTTTTAGAAATACCTAGAGTTTTAGAAAACCCTAGAGTTTAAGACCATCATGTAAGCCCATAGAAAACACAACCCCAGGTTCACACCTACTACACAGTAGAGGTTTCTATAATATAAATTTTCAGGATTGAAATAATAAGCAATAAGAGGGTTTGTGAAGCTCATAGGGCTCATATCTGCTGACATAAACCAGTAATTTCTTATGTTATTCAAATGTATAGCATAACCGAATGCAATTGCTAGATTGTCTCCAACAACCTGGACAACTGCAATAAAACTATAGTTTTATAAATAAATTTGTGTGAAGATATATCTGAGATGTCATAGCAATGGCAGATTTGCATGGTATTGTTTATAGGAGTATTACAAACAAGCCACTTTTAAAAAGACTGCAGAATGTCCAGATGATTGTTTTTAAATTACTACGTCCAAATTCTCTGCAGAATAGGTATGACTCTAGTATCCCCACTGTATAAAAGACTAGATTCTCCCCTTAGAGGAGGAAGAAAGTACCCCTAGCCATTACTTCTCTAAAGCATGGCCTGGGGTTATGATAGTTCCATGAAAACATCAGCTCAGAGCTTGGCCACTGCCAAAACTGCTCAAGTTATTAAGAACAGAACAGTGAGCAAAAGAAAACAACATTATGCTGCTGAATAAATCCATGATTTTTCTAGACTTTCAGTGCAGTTCAGACTAGTCCCCTTATCTCAGGAAGTGAAAGGTTCAGAGGAGACAACAGGGAAGAACAGAGGTATGAGTCAGCTGTGCAGGTTATAATCCTCCAGCCTGGGAAAGTGATGGCTTCAGGAGCAGGTGGCAATTCATGGAAAGGAGGAAGGAAGGGGTAGAGAATGCTGTTCATGGTCTCTTCTGATATTGGAGATCAGGTCCAGAAAATGAAGGCATCAGGAGTTCAGAACAAACATGCACAGCATTTCCTCATACCACTGACCAAACTGTGGTGATCAGAGCCAAGCTGTGCCCTGGAGACATTTAAATAGAGCTGGGGTGGTGTGGAGGAACAAACGCACACTTGGAAGGGAGCCTGCCTCATGCTGCTAGATAGACAAAGCACATCAAGCTCAAGAAACCATCCTGGACTGAAAGCAGTCAGAGGAGGGAAAGCTACCCGGGGAGAAGACAGGAGGTGGGGGGAAAGGCAGTGCCATGTACATTTGACTCTTTGCCTGTGAGTTAAAGTCACTGTTGTCCCAGACAGGCTGTGATAGCCATTACTGCTTCACAGAATCGTAAGGGTTGGAAGGGACCTCAGGAGATCATCTAGTCCAACCCCCCTGCTAAAGCAGGCTCACCTAGAGCACGCTACACAGGACTTCATCCTTCCCTGGGTTCATACTCACAAGCTGGCTTGCAGCACAGCAGTAAGCTCACTACTGATACTTTCTAACTCAGGTCCAGCCCTGCTGCATTTGCTGAAGTAGTTAGAAATTGCCATGAATAGAAAATGTTGCCCTAAAACAGAGTTACCAAGGCCTGTCCTAGCAGTGTTCTCAGTGCCCATGAAAAGCTGTGGCCACAGAGAAAAAAAACTTTACCAAATCAGCTACTTACAGTCCTGAATAAACAAGCCAGATAAAGTACTAGCATTTTCTGGGGACTGTGTTGGGTCAGTGTGCTGTCAGCTAAAATGGGCTACCCAACCTTGAAAAAATAGTTCACCATTTCTGTTTTCATAAAGTCATAGTGATACAACCCCACCCTCGGACATCATCCACTAACCGATCAGGCCAGATTTACCAGTCTGCTGTTGCAGAGCAAAATCAGAGCAACTCTACTGTAGACTCGGACAGTATAAACAAAGTGGTAAAGCAGAGGAACAGCCCTGGCAAGTGTTATTTTGAAGGCGCAGGGCAGGGGGGGAGAGAGGTCCTGGAGGTACTACAACATTTCCATTTGTAACTGATAAAACTGAAATACTCACACAACCCACAGCTGCATCAGCAGATCTCCGGCCCCAATAATTTCCAGCCAAAAACCATCATGGCACCACTCAGCCACACTCCCTTCTGGTCCAGCATTATCATTCACTACACAGACTCAGGCTGATATGGAGTGGATTACCAAGACAATTCTTTACAATACAACTCAAATTCATCAAGATAACTTTACTGGTTTACACAAGAAGTTTGTACCACCCTCCCTTCATGACCTGTGGCAGAAATAGAGTGCAGCTGTTTCATCCTTCCAGCTGTAGGTTGTTTTCTATGATAAAATTGCACAGGCAGTTTCTTTTACGCAAAATCATGAAGCCATAGTAAGAAAGTTTGTCACTACCCTAATCACAGTGCATAACCATTCTATATATATTTGATATACACTCCTCACCCTCATGAAGCAAAAATGTTACCAGACACAGCAGGCAAACCCAGAAAAAACATGAGCTGACAACTCTGAGTTTATGTGTCAAACTCATAAATTGAAATGACTTAAGCCTTGACAATCTATAGAGATCCTTTTGGGAAAGGCAGAGAGGGCCAGGTGCGGTCAGCACTTGCATGGGAGGAGTTCCAGCTCTCTGTGCCACCATCTGGGCAAGGCCCACTTCTGCTGCACCACATTCATTACTCACTGTGTGATGACTATCACAGCAGCTGTGATGTCTGCATAACATCCAGGAAAAAAAGGGGGGGGGGCTATTATTGCAGTAAGTCATTAGAATGAGAATTTTATCAACTTTGAAGGATGTATGTGACTCTCAAAAATGTATCAGCTGTTACACCCAAACTCCTCCTGCACACTACAATGCCTGCTATGCAGCTGACATCTTTGGAACATAAAAAAAAATTTCACGCTGGAACATTTAATCTTCAGTGGAAGCAGATTACTGCTGTGTCTTCCAGTAATAATTTCAGCTGATGTAGCATGATAGTCTTCAGAGGAAATAAGATCTTGCCTTTGAAATTAGAAGCCAGTTGTGAACATTGCCTTTTGAATACAGGAGGTTATTTGACTCTTATCAAGACCAATAAGGAAGTTGTTTGCCTAAGGGAAACACAATACAGTAGAATGTTGGATTTCAGACTCTACTGCAGATAAAGTGCAAGTTCATATTGGCTGGGGAGAAAAAGAAAGGCTTTTTGTCTTATTTTTAAGATCTCCTAAACCTACAAAAAGCACTTCTAATTCCTAAAGCATTTCTAACACCATCAGTACCGCACACTAGCCATAAGATAAGCACCTGCATTTCCCCTTGCCAGTACAGTATCATTTCATCTTGCTAGGCTGCACTAGGGGCACCAGCTATGACAAGCTCTACAGCTCACTTCAGTCATATCCCATTTCATAGCCCCATAAGATACTGCACTACCTCCTAAGCACACTCACAGGATGTTACAGGACAACTTGCCCATTTGGTCTTGCAAACATAGGAAGAAATGGTCCAGGCCTGCAAAATCCATTTCCTGGCAACAGGCTAGAGCTACATGGTATAAGCTACTATGTGTTAGGGAAATCAATCCTACCCTCCCTAATTACCAGAACCACACACTACTGCTTTTTATGAAGCCAGTATTTCCTTTCCTTGCTTCTGCACAAGCAACTACCGTGTAAGGTTGACAAGACTGAAATGCTAGTCTGAGGACAGAGATATAGCTCGTGTTCAGAGCAGCTGAGAGAGGATACAGGAACAAGCTGTGCTTGTGCAACCATGCTGCAAATGGACACACATCAACACGCACTGTGCCCAAAACTTTCAAATAAGAAAAGACATTTTCATGAGGCTGTACAAGCGGTTTACCTCTTAAGTTAGCAACAATCAGAAGAGGACTGATAACAACTCAGCAGCCCTGTGACAACATCCTATACTGTCAGAGATCTGTTAGCCTTCTGTCCAGATACGGTTAAAGTTCAGGGTGGCACAGATGTCCTGGATGTTTTCAAGGCCATTAGCGCTGTGTTGTTTTCACCACCTGTCAACACTAGAAGCATTCCTGAATTAGCTGCAAAGTCTGAAGAGAGAATTGCATACCCTGTGAATAGTATTAACAAGGTGTGTACAGCACTCCTATCCCTGCTGTTTCAAGTAGGGCAGCAAGTTTCCTATAAGCAAGATGAATCACCTCATGCAGATGCCCCTGCTGCATTTCACTGTATCAGGAAGTTGTCAGAGGGAAACTGTAAAAGTGGGTTAAAACAATTATTCCAGCCCCCTCTAATATTCTTCTCAGTTATGTTCTCACATCAACAGAAGTGATGTGCTATAGATACATTTTGGCTATTGAGAACTGAGAATCTGACTCCCCCTCTTAGCACACACACAGACATGTGAACTTTAAATTCTGTTTAAGGAAATTCTGCTGCTGGCGGTCACAGAAGCTGATCCCACTTATTTCATGCTGCCTTTTGCTGAATCTTACTTTCTTGGTGGGACTCTGACCTTGCTTATGGGTAGTTTCTTCCATGTGAGCAGGCACAACTACAGATGATTGCTAGCAGTACTTATTCTTTATTCATAATTAAACAACTTTATAAACAAAGATCTAAAAATTCACATGGCTTTAGAACCTACAAGTTCACCAAAAGCCTGGACATTCTCACATTTCAGTTCTCCTGTAAAAAAAATGCAGGCTCAGGAAAGGGAAAAAAAAGGCAGAAGCAGTGAAACAGGTACTACTCCTGCTCCCAGTGCTCAGAGGCCCAGGCACACACCCCAGCCAGGCTGCTGCAGGCAGATTCACCACCACAGCAGCAGCCTCCTCTAAGTGCCTCCAAACTGGTGGCTGATGAAAAGAAGTCACAAAGATGTAGTATTTTCTGAACTATCGCCGTAGTAATAGTATCTAGCTATAAACACAGTATCTGCGTTCAGATCTTTGGCAACCTTTTATGCCATGTTCATGGTGTAGAAATCATACCATGATGTTCCAAGAATTCCAAGTTATTATACACTTGATAAGTGTATATAAACCACTCATTCTTTCCCATTTATAAGTCCACAGAATATTCCAGGTTATACATCAATGTAAACGCAGTCTTCTAACTATGAATCAATCACTTTCATCTTTTGTTGCAAGTATAACAGCAGTGGAGTATACAAAAGCTACTCTAATTATGGAAGCAAAATATGAAATCCAGTACAGGACAACTTACTAGCAGTTACATGTTAATATAATAACATTTAAAAGCTTTGGTGTGCATTGAAGAAAGAGAGAAATAGAAAATATTTCACTATATCCAAGCAATTGTTTCAGTTTTATATACCAGCAAGAAATAATTGTATTGCATAGAACAAAGTGACAATGAGAATTATTTCTTATTCATTTTTCTACAGAGCCCCCAAAATTGAACTGGAGAATAGTAATCTATGCCCATTTAGGTTTATTATGTCTAATAAAATGACTAATTGAAAAAAAGTTGATTAGACTTGCAGTCTGACACACCCAAAGAAAAGTTTTATGTGCAACCTCAGGTGACTATATTCATCAGGCTCTAAGTCTCTAATTACATTATTGGAGCATTGTTTTCTCCATAGCACTCCTTCATTTAGTATTTGAGCATTCAATATTTATTTTTATCCTCTACAGTAAGTATGTAGTTGACGCCTCTGTCATTCACTCCATCTAAACTACTGATTAATTCTGGTATTTCCTGAACATGCTTCACTCTGCATTTAAGATATGTTCTTTTAAGATGTGATTTCCTAACGCTTAAAAAACAAAGATGAAATAATTTTAATTATTTATTAATAATTATACAAATAATATGCTGCAATAATATATTGTGATGTATAGTATAATAATATATAATAATTATATAAATTAATTTAATAGTAAATAATTTTTTAAAAATGTTTAGATTCCATTATATGGAACCAATACAAGCCATATTCAGAAAAACAATTTCCCTAAAATTTATGCACATAAATTTTCATCCTCAGACACAGATCAAGCACAGAAAATATCAGTTCAAAACATTAAAATCTGGTAAACATATAGGCATCTGAAAAGTGATCTTTTAAAGAGAAGTGCCAGACAACCTTAATTTCAAGTAATATAATCAGCTCTATTATTAGCACTTAAGTATATACATTGCACATAGTACTCCTGTATTTTTCAGGCTTTGAAGACTAATACTAGCTTTATGACCAAAACCAGACACACAAAAATCAAAGCACATGACATAGTGAACATTAGTTAACATATGCCTGCATCATATTTGTGAAGAATGAAGCACCTACAAAATTCTTCTGAGAACTAAAAAATTCACTTATTCTTGACCAGAAAGGTAGGCACGCTTGATTTTACTTTCAAAAACAAATCATGCCATTTTAATTTTTATTTATGTTATTTGAGGTATTTCATTGTTAAGAAATCACGTCCTATAATAATCATTCTCAGTTTCAAGATCAGTTTCAAGAAGTGCATCTGCAAACAAAAAATTGTGCCTAGTCCACAATTCACAAAAGGTCATCTGCCCGTGGCCATTTTTCATAAGTGGCTTTTGTCACATACTCCATTCTTATAATAATGACATTAGGGCAACGTCTAGCATATAGCTCAAGGCAAATAGACACAAATTCTCCTTGTGCCAATGGGGAGAGAGGAGAAATAATTCTCAATCTTCCAAACACACTGAGGTTAATGAAGTCTTCAAAAAGGGCAAGAAGGAGGACCCAGGGAACTACAGGCCGGTTAGTCTCACCTCTGTCCCTGGAAAGGTGATGGAACAACTCATTCTGAGTGTCCTCTCCAAGCAAGTGGATGAAAAAAAGATCATCAGGAGTACCCAGCACGGATTCACCAAGGGGAAATCATGCCTGACCAATCTGATAGTCTTCTATGATGGCATGACCGGCTGGGTTGATGAGGCGAGAGCGGTGGATGTTGTCTACCTTGACTTCAGCAAAGCTTTTGACACTGTTTCCCATAACACCCTCATAGGGAAGCTCAAGAAGTATGGGTTGGATGAGTGGACAGTGAGGTGGATTGCCTGCGCTTGGGCCTGGGGATGGTTTACCGGAGCCGGCACTGCGGCACCGGGCACGTTTCCGTGCCAGGCTGGATCTAACGGCACCAGCAAGGCCAGCAGCACGGCAAGAGAGCATTCCAGGGCAGGAATTCCTTTAAGAGATGCTACAGGGCAGCGGGGGGGAAAATAAAATACAGAAATACAGAATTTAAAATGTGCCCCTTCACCTGGGCGGGGGGCACGGGGAGAATCCAGCAAGCCCACCGGCCTGACGGAGCGGTGCGCAGCTAAAGCTGTCTCTTCCTAACGGGATTTTAAGGAAAAATGGCTTTTTCAACTAAAGAACGGTTCTCCTGCCTGCCCTGGGGAGTGCTGCACCTGGGGAGGTCGAACCCCATGCACCATTACAGGCTGGGGGGTGACCTGCTAGATAGCAGCTCTGCTGAGAGGGACCTGGGAGTCCTGGTGGACAATAAGCTGACCATGAGCCAGCAATGTGCCCTTGTTGCCAAGAAGGCCAATGGTATCCTGGGGTGTATTAAGAGGAGTGTGGCCAGCAGGTCGAGGGAGGTTCTCCTCCCCCTCTACTCTGCCCTGGTGAGACCCCACCTGGAGTACTGTGTCCAGTTCTGGGCTCCCCAGTTCAAGAAAGATGAGGAACTGCTAGAAAGAGTCCAGAGGAGGGCAACTAGGATGATAAAGGGACTGGAGCACCTCCCCTATGAGGAAAGGCTGAGAGAGTTGGGCTTGTTCAGCCTGAAGAAGAGAAGACTGAGAGGGGACCTTATCAACACATACAAATATCTTAAGGGCGGAAGTCACGAGGATGGAAGCAGTCTGTTTGCAGTGGTGTCCAGCGACAGGACTAGGGGCAATGGGTGCAAACTGAAACATAAGAGGTTTCAGTTGAATATGAGGAAGAACTTCTTTACTCTAAGGGTGACAGAGCACTGGAACAGGCTGCCCAGGGAGGTTGTGGAGTCTCCTTCTCTGGAGATATTAAAAGCCCGCCTGGATGAAGTCCTGTGTAGAATGGTCTAGGAGAGCCTGCTTTAGCAGGGGGGTTGGACTAGATGATCTCCCGAGGTCCCTTCCAACCCTTGTGATTCTGTGAAGTGTTAATTAATACATTTTAAGAGTCAAGTCAGCTTAGTATTAAGAAACTCTCCAAAACATGGGCAACTTTTCCTAACATAAACTTTCCTGTTTTATTTCCACTTCATCCTACTATAGGCAAGCTGAAGGTGAAGCTTTAGAAAGTCTTATTTATATTGCAACACTTTTCCGCCTGCAAATCTGTCCCTTCCAGAGCCATTCTGATGCAAGGACAAAGCTACCACTGAGGCAGCTAGTAGTAACATATCACAAGGTAAAGAACAAAACACCCTGAGGCTCTGTAAAAGCAGCCCAAGAATTTCTACTCATACAATAAATTGAGCCAATGGCAAAATACTGGTTTTCTGAAATGTTAATTTATGTAAACACCAAGATGATTTAGATGTGGATTTAGTCTTAGTAATTGATGGGATGAACGCAGAAAGAAAGAGACTAGGAACGTGTGCTTACATGGTGTACCATGCCCAAAGAAAATTTCTTCCACAGAACAGCATCCACCAGGCCTAGGAAGCTGATTCATCATGATATGCGTGAGTCAGGTGCCTGATACAAAGGCATCATCAATCACTCCTGAACTCCAGATCATATTCAAAATGCACACACAGTACAGGAAAAGCATTCTTATGCTATGACTAAAGTAAGCACTTTCAACATGGAGTCACTATTACATTTTTATTTTAAAAAGAAAGCCAAAAATAAGAAAAGAGAACCAAGGAAAAATTTCCAACAAGCTCAGCAATTCCGACTCCTCCACATCAAAACAGTGCTAATAATGCAACATTTCTCACTAAAAATAAAAGCAGTTTCTCTGCAAACTGGCTGGTTAGCCAATAAACCCAACTGTGCTCACTCAGTAACCCCAGCCTTTGCTCAAGTGAGACCACAGTCCCAGCCAAGCAGTGCTATGGACACTTATCATTAGTCTCCAAAAGGCATACTAGAACATTTTCTGTTTGAGAGGATTCATTCAAATATGACAGCACTACTTCCTGGCTACATGAAAGTAAAAGAAATAGATATTAATCTATCAATATACCATACCAGTAAAGTGCAAAACTCAAAGCCTTATAGCAAGTACTCCCAAATTTTATGTTGTTCACAGCCATAGAAGGGACTCAGCACTTTCATATACTATATCCTATCATAAGGTCCATACTGTCATATAGTTGTCTTGTAAAATACTAAGATATTTTGGCTAGGCCAAGCAGCAAGGAAAAGCAAGGGTCTGAAAGAACTAGTACCAATTCTCCAGGTTCAGATGGCACAAGCACAACAAACAAAACAATATTATCTTTAGTAAAAAACAAGCTCTCATTTAATTCCAGGGCACACTCCAGCTATCCTGATTCTAATGCATTTACCCAGCACAGCAGCTTCTTGTCTTGCACTGCTTTCCCAGCCTGCATGCCTAACTACAAGATGAGCTGGAGTCCCAACACAAGAGACCAAGGCCAAAGCACAGAGGCTGTGCTTGCAGATTTCCCGAACGTCCCACAGCTAGAAACATAACAGAAAAGCACAGCCCTTACTCACAGCATTGCAGAACAGCAACCCAGACCAGCAAAAGGCCTTATAAGCCCCCCAGACTGTTTTCCCCTCTCAAACAAGGAAGTCAGCTTTGGGTCGGTATCCCCAACAGTCTCCTCACTAACTACCCCAAGGTGATCCAGGACTCAGAGGTGTTACCACAGCAGCTAGGAATCAGCTGTGTTTAGACAGCAGGCTATTGCTTCACAGGCTGCAGCTGCACCCAGACCCCTCGCTGCAGGGCAACAGTGCTATGCAATGGAGGGCAACAAGAGTTCATGCAGAAAAGGGAAACTGGTGGATACAATAGTACTGCTACTCCCAGACTAGCAAGGTTGTTATTTAAAAAGGGAAAGAAGAAGTCTGATTCAGGAACTAAATAAAACCACAGAGAAGTTTGATTGTGGCTGAAGTGTAAATCAGAAGAAAAAGCAGTTTAAGGAAAGGATTCCTTTAATCTTTCTACTGAAAAGCTAAGTTTGGCAGAAATGCTACAACAACTACTTTGTGATAGTACTGTTCTGCTCCCTGTAGAATTATTTTTAAAGCTACACACTAATTCCAGATTATATTATGCCGAGGGCATCAGATTTCCTTACAGTGCATCTGCTCCTCCTTCAAGCCATTCCCATTTGGGCTTACCATGCCAGGAGATAGCAGCAGTTGTCTCTCTCCTCTGTACAGCTGGCCAAAAGACTTTCCCCTTCCCAGAGGGGAAGAGGCAACTGGTGGTTGCTAACTGAGAGCCACACGAACTAATTAAGGATGGGCTTCCTCACCTAAATTGTTAAGGTGCGAGGTACAACTTGTAGCAAGTCAAGTGTTCTGCATCCCAGCCTGTGGAGAGTGGGCACCAACCCCCAGATGCCGCAGGGCTGAGGCAGCTTACTGAGAGTAGCAAGTTGCTTAGCAGGTGATCTGCTGCTTTCTTCTAACAAGTGGTATAATTGAGGGAGGCAAATTTTTCTGCTTCATATAAAACAGCTTCTAGAAGGCAAGCTTTCACAGGACTTCACTTCCAGCTTTTCTTTTGATAAGGCTGCAAGGGCATATTTCATTCAATGCAGACAGGTTTGTGTCATTTATGAACCATGGGAAACACTGAAGCAATTATTTAGACTTTTCCCTACAAACTTCTCAATAACTGTTTCCATTCCTTCAGAATCCTGTTCTTCCTTTCTGAATCAAAATACAGGGCAATGAGGCAACCTGCACTTTAAGACTTTCTCTCAGAATATGACTACCACTTCCTTCTCTGGACCACAAAAGAAGTCCAAGTGCAAATTCTACTTAACCTCAAAGAATAATTTTTTTTAATTTCTTATTTAATAAGAGTGTTCTTCTGGAACTGTGATTAGGAGGTCACGGTAACAAAGCTAAGTCAGGCATTGCATTTTTTCAGGAGTAAAAGCAGATGTGTCTGTATCAGAAACATTTTTGTAAATACAGTCCAAAATATGTGCAAACATCCCTGTTCTCATAAGAGTGGATACCTGAAGGAATATTCTGTTTCCATGAGTTTATTGCTGAAGGGGCTGTAATAGTTAGGATGTGGGCACTGTGGGTCCTTTAGGGTTCTTCACCCTAATGAGTCAAACTATGATTGTACCATCAGTCTACGACTGTGAAACAGAGGTAGTAACAGCTGGCATTCTTACGGCTGAGGAAAATATAGGCATCGCTAATGTAGGATATATCCTACACACAGGATACGGTGTTATCCCTAGTAATGCTTATGCTCACCAATAAATAGCTGCTTGATGACTACCTTGTGTCAGCTGTCCCTTAACCCTACATCTCTTGCATACAGAGGACCTTCTGGAGTGAAGTCAAATTGTTGGTACACTCCAACAGTTACTTATCGTTGCTATGTTGTACACAGAAAGCTAATTCTCTGATGGCATGCAGAGCTGAAGGCTGTCTTTCCTCAGTCCCTGCCATCACTGCCTGTAGTGCCAGAAGTAAAATTTGCCTCTCTTCTTCCAAAGATGACCAAAGGACGTGATGGCAGTCTGTATAAGAGAAACTTTGTAGGAAATGACTACTTGGTCTCATAAATGATTTCACACACTACTACTAATTCTTACCAGGTGGCAGAATTTAAACAAACAACAAGTCTTTTTTCATGCAAATAATATTTAAATTTCTAAGCTTTTAAGCTTCCATGGTATCCTGTGTCAATAGTATAAATGCTTTCAAAAAGTGATTAGACACGTTCTTAGATGGTAAGTTGATCAGCGGCTAGTAAATCTCAGCAGTTCCTGTGCAACATCTTACCCCCAGATCTCTTTCAGCTGCTGATTGCTTCAGACTGGAGAACACAGAAGGGTCAATGTGTAGTTCCTTTACTTTGTTTTTACATGCCTCCCCCAACCTGCTGCTGGCAATTGCTGGAGAAAGCATCCATGTAAGCCTTTTCATTCCATGACCATTCCCATATTAGTGTTCAGCCTTCCTTTCAGCACATTTACTTTTCAGCATCCATGGAAACTTACAGCTGTTCATGCCTCTATTTCTAGAGGCCACTTAGAGGTTTTCTAAATCTCGTTATCCCATATCCACACAGTGTATATGAGAAGTACCCTTTGAGAGCAGTTTTTAAAGTCTTTAGTGCCTTTAGCATGAAGAAAACAGATATTAAATTGTTGACTGAGATAGCTAGTATTTCCTTACTAATAGTGGTACCAGGAAACAGGGCCACATTCATTGCTTGCATTTCATTTGCATTTGGCACTTCTACAGTAACTCCTCCATCCAGGTAATAAAACAAGGCACGGCATCCCATGGCCCATCAACAGCCAAGCACGGCACCTGCACTCCTCAACCCCAAAACACCTAATCGGAAACAGCATTGCCTGTTTGGGACATGGACCAGTTGCGAGTGATGAACCCAGACTCTAACTCAGGTGGTAAGATGCAGCTGGCTGCCAGTGGCCTGGGCACAGTGCATCAGCTGGGGCCTCTAGACAAGGGCACCATGCAGCAAGTTCACAAGTAGCACCAGGCCACACATTATAAACATGCAACACAGAATGAATCAGGGAAAAAGAATCCAAAAATGGCATGTGCAGGAAGAGGTACTTTTAACCTCTGTAAAGCAGGGTCACACTTACGGATAGCAGACACAAGCGAAGGGACATAGAAGACAGGGCTGCCTATAGACATCAGGCTGGCACTTTTCTCAATGCTGAGCTTGCTGAATCATGGAAACTGCATTAAATATAGAAGACAAGGAACAAAAGCTGAACTGCCCAGGTTGTGGAAAGAGAACGTTTGATAGCTCCTCCAGATTGGTCCCAAATGCTCTCCTCCGGTCACTGTCCCTAATTAATCTGCTAGATTAAATCAGATTAATCAGGCTGCAAAAGTCCATCTGTCACAGTGCTTAGGCTGCTTCTGAACAACCTTAGTGTCCATACCAAAATGGTTTCTGATTCCTCCCAATAAGCTAAATGCTCTCAGTTGTACTGGAGAACATGATGATACTCCAACTTATACCAGACTGGAGCATTCTCAGTCTGAACAGATAAATGGCCAACCATAAGATCTAACACATTTAGCTTTTGGAGATTTGAGGCAAAGAAAAAGGAAGTGGCTGCTTTTAGACCATACTAAATACTTGCCTAACTCAGCTGCAAAATGGATAATCACAATCCATCTACCCAGATCCCACTATGGCCTTAGCCACAAAATCATACTTCTTAAACGATTGAGGTTTCTTCCGGTATTCACTGTTGTTCAGTAGGATGAATCCTATGCGATCACTACTAAATGTAGCTATGTTAAATATTATGAACTTTTTAGTTATTAAACAAAAAATAAACAAAAACCGGAAAACAGAAGGAGATGCTTAACATCATTATAAATCTTTCAGTCGTGATTCAGAGTGTGGATGCTGGGAAATGCAATTAATGTTAACATTGAAGGTGAAAACAATGTGCTTGTGTTAGAAGCACTTTCCTTTTTAAGCAAGTACAGCTAAATAAGAATGCATTACATTAAATGGATTCTGTTAGATATCATAGTAAATAGGTTAGACTGAGTTCATACCATCTAGAGATTTAGGAAGTACTTTTCTTCCTCTTTCTAAACTCTTCTCTCCCTCTACATCCAAAAAAGTAAACAGACATGAAATACAACTCATACGCAGGTAGTGGTCTGTTACTGTTATTCCTACATCAGTTTCCACCTTAAGCCTGTGCAGCAGTTTTCTTTCAGTGTCAAACTCTGCTTTGTCACTGGTCAGCAATACTGACCTTTTAATGGTTAACTGAATACATTAGCAACAGAGTCACAGCTGAACGTTGTGGAACAAGTCACTATCACAAAGGCTTTATTTTAAACCGTGAGAGCAAACAGTTACAGCTTAGGTGAACACTGGTTAATAGATAAAAGTCCATACAGTCCTTTCCTTTAAAAACAAACAAACAAAAAAACCCCCAAACTTAAAAAGCTTTAATCAGCTTTGCTACTTAAAAATCAATCTTCCAGGGAAGAGGCAGCAAGAGATTAAAGCATACCTAAAAATCCACATGACAACTCTAAGGATAATAATCTGCTAATATACATGCCATCATCTTACGGGCATCTTATTGCTACACACATCCACCAACATAGATTCTAAATGAGACCAGCCTGCACCAAAACAAGATCCACCAAGCAGCTTTTGCAAACAGAATAAATATAGCTGGCTATTTAGTATGAAATGTCTGATAAATTATTGTAAAAGAAAAAAAAATTAAACAATAGGCAATGTAGTTTTGCAAATCTGTTAAAGTAACTGTATTCATTTTTTATTTACTGATGGCCTGTCTACATCTCCTTGCATCTGTCCAGCACCAAGCACAATGCAACCAGGGTCTCTAACTGATTCCTAGGTGTCAGGATAATACAATTTTTTAAAATTAAATTATTACAAAGGGAAGCGGACTTGTCACAAAGATTTTGTATTTGTCTTCAAAACACACAAAACAAAGCTTTCCTGGGAATACCTGGATTTCATCTGTCAGTCACTCATGGACAACACAGTAGTTATCTGAGCCTTGTTTTAGCTGCAGCTCCTATACTGCTGTGTTTCACACCATTCTGCTGCTTCTGTTTCTTATTTTCTAATCCAATACAATATCAGAGTGTGGATAAAATCTCTCAAACTCTAGACAAGGCAATTTAGCCTTGCTCAACCAGCTTCTGGTCTTATATGACTGGAGGTGGTACATTCTGTGCCAATAGCTTGCAGGTTGTTTTGTCTAGGATAAGATGAAGATATTGCTCAGCTGAAGAGCAATTTTCCTTCCTACATTTAAGCATGCCCAACCCGCACTTCTTGACTTCAATCTTGGTACAGAGCTGGAAGCTGAAGTTTAAACCAAAACTCTCACTCATTTTAGCTCCATACAGACCCCAGACAGCTTTCCACAGATGGGTCAGATGCTTCAACCATCCAGCAGAAGTTACCACTTGGCAGCCACCTCCTGCCTTCACACACTTCTCAGTCTGGGAGTGCACCACGGCGCGTGCTTCCCAGATCCTTCCCAGGCTCCTTGGGCTCCAGAAACATGCTGTTGGGAGTACACGGACAGCCTTGCAGTCACATGCAGCCCAAATGAGACGTTTTGGCAGCTAGAGACACTAAATGCTAATTTAACACCCTTTTCTCTTCTCTTCATTAATAGCCCCAAGATGGGGCACTTTCCTTGCCAATTCTTATACTGCTGGAGCAAAAAGGTGGCAGCCGCTCTCTGGGTTGATTATCATTGCCACATACCCAGCTCTATCATTTGGTATGCTTCACACATTGTCCTCTGATCTGGCAACAGCCCTGAGTACAAGCTAATTTACACCTTCAGTATAATGGCTTTTGTGTCTTCTGCTGCTCTGGAATATATTACATGCAGCTGAAACAGAAGTCCAGCAAGCCACTCTCTGCCATCATCTTGTAAAAAGAACAAAAAACAGGGAAAAGAAAGAGATCATTTAAGTTTTTACATAGCTGGTTTTGTTTCCAGACCTTCCAGAGTCCACAACAGTCTCCTTGCTGTTAAATACTTCTTTCCTGCACGCCCCTGGAAGCAACCCAGGGAAGTGTACAAATACCAGAGATGCAAGAGATGAAGCATTTCAGTTACAGAAAAATGCTTCTGAGTATTAAAATGTCTTCCCTGTTTAGAAAGAGTTTGCACTTGCCTTACTGAAAGAAAAATCCATCCTCAGTTCCGTCACTCCAGAGACACAAAGTGCATAAAGAGTGGGATTTAAAGAGCCTAGTGCTGAAATCTTCAAAACAACCCTTACAGCTCAAACCTGTGTTCCCAAGTCACAGGGAAAAGCAGTGGGGGGAAAAAAGGCCAATTCTCCCTTTTTCCCTGCCTCCCCCTCAAAAATTTTGCAACATGTTTCTCAAACCAAAGTCCTATGCCTCAAGCCACACAGTTGCCTCACTCTGCTTCTTGGACACACCTTGAGGTTTACGTAATGCCATGTATGTCAACCGCACACAAAAATGTGCTACTTAAGGGCATCAAAGCTGTCATTTCACTATTAAGCTACACTACTGTATGCACAGTTTACCCCAAGTACACTTACACCAGCACACGAAGGGGTCAGTACAGCAGAGGAGAGAGCAACCAGGGGCAGTAGGACCACCTCTCTCAGCCACAGTCCCAGTCTCTGCCAGGCTAATGTGACCATGAACCTGAGGTGTTAGCGTGCAAGGATGAACTTGACCAGGAGAGGAACAGAAAATAGCTGGATTATCTAACATCCTCACATAATTTGACTTCCCTTAGGAGGAAGCGTCCTCAATATGCCCTGGAGCCAGTACTGCAGCCTCAGGTATCAACAGAGGCCCAACCATGTGTCCTGGAGAGACTTCGGGGGTAAAAATGAGACTGCAGCCACCCTGAGAGAGACCTTAAGTGTCCCTGGGTCTTGCACTCAGGTTTAGAAGAAGCACGACATGAGGTGGAAATGAGCCATACAAGGCCAGAGGAGCAGATGGGCTAACTGAGGCTGCCTGCCCCCCGTTGCGAAGGTGAGCAGCTGTGATGCTGGGAGGCTTGTCGGTCACTACAGACTGCCTGGGCCGAGCATCCGGGCCATGTTCCGGGTCCACCTGCCCTTTCAAACGATCAGGATGACTTTACAGTTGCTTGGGCAGGTTTGCCCTTCTTAGCACAAACACAGTGCTGTGACATCTGTGGGATCCCAGCCAGCTCTGGGATATGGGGAAGTGCCTTTGCACCACTAAGCAGTGGAAAATTAAAGAGGAAGAGAAACGCCGCCTCCAGTGTCTCCATCACTCCAACTCCCCACCCACACAGCGGACTAGCTGGGCTCAGTACGTTACTGGGTTTTAAGAGCAACAGGCATGCTTCTTCCTGCAGAGGGAACATTCTGCCCGCTTTTGGTTTCCAGCGTCCCACCTCGCTTTACCTGTTCTGAATGGCACAGGCAAGGCATGCTGACTGCAGTTTTTACATACTGAGCTCTAATGAGGACTCTGTATACCACAACCAACTTTTAACAATGTGCACTTGCAAAACCATTCCCAACCAGTGAACAGACCAGATCTTTACCATACTCTGTTCTTGAACAAAACTGGCAGTCACTGTAACAGAGCAGCCAATTTCCACAAGAAGTTTGATCCCCCTGGACTGGCTTTTTTTTTCCACAAACCCACACAGACCAAACCTAGTGTAGCCAAGGATCAGCACGCATAGCTGCACAGCAACGCTGCAGTGAGACCAACCAAATTCACAGGGCTGTGGGTTCCTTACTTTATTTATTAAAGAACCTTAACTTTTTAACACTGTGTTGTCAGGCACTGTGATGTACTGCTTAAGTGATAGTGCTTAAATAACAACAACAACATGTAATGAAGTATTTCACTCTTCAGACTGAACACAGCAAGATACATAATGTAAAATTAAGTGCTCTGACTGACAGCAGTAAGTTACTGATCCAGCTCTTTGAACGCAAAAGGAGGGCTGCCACTAATTGAAATAAATCCCCGATTACTGGACTCTATTAGAGGTCTACCACTACCAGGACTGTCAGAGACAGCTGGCTCTGGACAGGGTAGCTGCAATATTCCAGAAAGATTTTCACTCATTTCCTGGTAAATACTCTCTGCCTACTGACCATGTAGGAAGATATCAAATCTTAACAGGAAGCCTAGTTGTGCTGTCATGCTCCTTTTTTAATAACAGAAAAGCACATCATTTCCAAATAGAGAAATTTTTGGCAGTGACCTCAAAGAAAACAAGATGATTTTTCTCTTTTTTTGTTCTTCTTTTAAATGGCAGCATTTTAGACACCGTCCCCTGATTACAACATGGGACTCTAACTTTCCTATTGTTATTAATGCCTACACTCATCCTAGGATTCCTTCTAGTTATAGTTTATTACACATTTTGTCAGTTTTGTTTTCTAAGTAAGTTGGTAGCTAAGCTAAGTGTCAGATAGTGACCAAGACAGATGATCTAATAGTTCCCTTTGGGTTTTATCCTTAAAAATGGAAAAAAGACATGTAAGGTCACTGAACTGAACTGGCTGAAACAGATTTCACGACACAGCCTTCAAGCCTCTGAGACCTTCAAAAGATTTCAGTATTTGGCTCCACAGTTACATCTTTGTTTACAGCACAGACATCCTGGGATTCTCCTCTGTAACTCCACGCAAGTCCAGGCACTGGTATGTGGGACAAGACAGAGCCTGCCAGTGGTTAAGCCTGAGAGGCAAGAGTGAGCTTGAACGAGTCTGTCCTGGAGTCAGCCCCAACATGCTCCAAGACCCTGCCAGTGCAGCACACACAGCTCCTGTTTCCATGACTCAGTGCTTCACTCACTACTCCTGGGCAGGCTCTCTGAGCAACACAGGGGTGGGGTGGGGGGGCATCTAAACTAGACACAGATGAGGAGGAAGATGAAGAAGTGCTGCAACACCAACAGTATGTCTGTGCTTCAGTCAGAGTTGGTAAGCACAAGCACAGCTAATTGGTAACCAAAAGCAAGTAACTGCTGCTGTAACAAACAAGAAAGAAACCGCTGTAAGTAGTTTGAAAGCTTACTAGACCCATAGTCCAGATCATCAGTGGCAGTGGAGTACAATAAAAGCAAAGCTAAGAAAAGTTAAGCGTTTCCTTAGAAGTAGAAAGGGGGTGACTTGTTAGCAAATATGTAAGAGAGCAGCCTTGGGTAATCAGGTGGTACAGGTATTTCCAAGTCCTTTTCTTTCACAGCCTGGGAAAAGAGTTTAGAGCTCCCAGGTTGGCCCTACTCCACCAACCAAAACAACCCCAAAGACACTGGGGAAGCCATGGTGTTTCCAACCTCTACATGGTACTCCCAAATCTACAGTGATGCTCCTGAACGGTCAGTGATACTCCCAAATGGCCAAGAATCTGGCCCATAAAAATCAACAAGGAGGGTAGTCATGCATGGCAATTACAAGAATCCACTAAAGACACCAATGCGTAACTCATGCAAATACCAAGGAAAAAACAAATGTTTCCTAAAAATTAAACAGGGGAACCCTTCTTAAGGAATACATACATCCAGCATCTCCTGTCCTGACCCAGAGGACACACTTCTCCCTGAGATACCAGTAATTTCAAGTTAGTTAAGTCTTTAATTAATCCATTGGGAAGAACTTACCAACTCTGGTGTTTTTTCAGACATAACGTTATTGGGAGTTACATCAAAGGTGTCCAAGTTTATTACACTTACACAGTTCAGCATGGCTGGACCCGAGTTTTTGCAGTCTCATGTTGCTGGTTCTCTCATTCTCTCCCAAGAGCTTTGCTCTCCAACAGTTTTGACTCGACAAATAGCCCCCTCCCCTCTGCCTAATGTGTCACAGGGGATCCTAGATTATCCATCCCCTACCTTGAGGTGCATCTTCCCTTCTGTAAAAAAACTCTGTTTAAACAAAAACAATCAGGCCTTATTCACTTAATAAAGGCTGTTTTGAGATGAATATACATCGTACAATGCGGATTGTTGCATTCTTGCAACATAAGCCACTTCTCTGAGTCTTCTGTGCTGCATCCATATGTGGGATGTTTAGCACAATGGCCTCATTGTAATCACACAACTTTGGCCTTGTGTTGGAAAAGACTGAAGGCAGCTTCCAGAATTGCAGAAAGATCAAAGGTTGAAGCCAGGCACTAATGACCTAATAGGCAGGGGTCTAAAAGTCAGCAAACCCCCTAACCCTGGAGAACAGCTCTTAGTACACTTGCTGCTGTTTTCAGATTACTGCTGCATCTTTGTTTCTTCTCAGCTCTCATTCCACATTTTTGTAGATCCACAGATTCCCTTATTTCCTTAAAGTGTGAACATTAGGATCCCAGAACTTTACTGCTTCTCAGTCATTGGTGTTTTGCAGTCATGCAGTGACCTCATCTGAGGCTTGCAGGAGCCTTCCAAAAAGCAATGTGAAACTATGGCGTTTCAGCCAACCACACCTGCAATTGCCTGAAACTACCACCAACCCCCCAGCCAGCCTTGGAAGCAACCTTATTGACCACTGAGTACTGACTGTCAGTTTGAACACTATCAGCATCAAAAAACCCCCCATCAAAGTCTTAGCAGCTAAACAAAGAAAGAAATGCCCAAATACGTCTCTTGTACAGTTAAACTGAAGTGCTCGTACAGCACATAACTAAATATTCATGCTACCACTATTTATTTTTAAGCTGTACATGAAATAGCAAGCTATTATTTTCTGCTGCATAGCTTTCTCTGTAATATTATTATATTAATGTTCCCTGTCCAATATAAAAGGTGCTAATTCTCACTGATAATAAGAACTGTGGGGTGGAAGATAAAGTTGTCAGAGACTCTGGTTGTTCTCAGGGTAGCAGTAGAGTGAATGACCCCACCTGTAAGTTTCCTGAATTCTCCAGACTATTCTGTAAAACAGACTCCTGATTTTCCAGACAGAAGAAGTGTTTTGGAGAAATTACTGTTCTAAGTTTTTATAGCTGAAGTCATTAATTATTTTATTGTTGGCTTTAAGTCAAGCCAGTGTTTTGCCTAGATATATGGACACATGCTGATTCCATTGCAATAAATAAGATGTATTTGAAGTAAACATCACTGATATGCACAAGAAAAAGGGGGAAAGTGCTATACATCTATATGAGAAGGCATTTAATTTTATAAAAGGAACTTCTCTGAATTAAAATATTTGTAAAAACCATCACTCTCAAATCACGATCAAATACATTTTGGAGGTGTAAATCCAGTTAATCTATGTGTACTAGACAGCTGGAAGCATCAGTTAAGAAGGACAAAACTTCTTTTAAGGAATTTGGCAGACGTATCACAGATAGCTAAGGAAGAACAAGTTTAGAAAGTTTCTGCTCCTTGTTGTGACTGGTGCTTAATCAAAACTGGCAGTAGCTGAACATAGCAAGTATTAGTGAAAGTGCTGAGGCTCAACAGCTAAGACAATATTACACCAAGGAACACAAGGAAGAAGTTAAACGTGCAGCCATCCACTCACACACATCAGTCTCAATCTCTTTGATGACTCAGCCAGTACTTAGCACTTCATCTATGATAAGAAGCATATAATCTTGTTGCACAATGGCATAGCCTGTTATTTCTATAAGTCTTCTCCTCTCAGAAGTTTTACACAACCATGAAGCAGTGTTGTGGAAAGCATGCTGGCAGCAATACAAAGATCTCACTGATGTGAAAGCCAAAGCCTTTATTATAAGCTGGGTGGTCAGGCTGCCAAGTAATGCTGTTTGTTAATGCTATGCACTACTAAACACTGTTCCTCTATGCATGATCTTTAAATCTAATACTGTGTTTGATGGAGCAATATGTAATAATAATAATAGATAATATTTGAATGAAGTAACCTGTAAATTGATAGCTATGCTTGCTATCCTAAGAAGGGATGAGACTGAAATGTAATTCCCAATTTACAATATTCAATGCTAGGGATACATAGGTGCTGTTAGCACCTATCAAACCAAACCAATTTGCAAATCAGGTGGGGTCCAGATCTTTACCTCGGAACCCACTGGTAGAGATCATACTAGAGGGCCGTGACAGTGCATTGCACTTGTTTTAATTTTCCTGTACCTCAGAAGAGGTCGTAGCATTATAAGGCTACTGGAGATCAGCCACATCTCACAGAACGCAGTGGATTTTGCAGAAAACCACCAAGGGGGAGGAAAAGGATGGAGACCAGGGAAAGTCTGCACAACCATCACAAAGCAAGTAGGTTTCTTCACCTCCTTTCACCTTTCACACATAGTGCACAAGTAGTTCCACTGGCTTTGCCTCACTTGTCCTCATAGGCCCAGTGCCCTGGTGGACACTGGAGCAGCTGGGCCCGCTGGGGAGCAGGGAGTGTGGTGCAAAGCCCTCCTCTGCAACTTTTGGCTGGGTGGGAGGCTCTCCTGTGGCTCCTGCCCCAGCAGATCCATGCATCCAGGGATAGAGGTGGCACCCTAGGGAGGTGAGCCCTGGTGCCATGGGGTGCCAGTCCCTGTGGCTTTACCCAGCTCACATACCCCCTACCCTAACTCCAGAGTTGGTTTAGCACCGAAAAAATGCTTTTGCCCAAAAACTGTTCTGAACATGCCACACAGACAGACCTACAAAACCACTTAAGTTCACAATTTCTGTATTCGACATATCTGGCAGAGGATGTAAGCTGTAGAACTTTACACTATGTTCAGGATAATTTTCCAAAGTCTTGTTCTTACAGAAGACCTGATGCTGGAACTTTGGAAACATCCCAAGAAATTAAAAGTTTTTCAAGCTCAGGTGAAGTACTAATTTAGGAAACGAGCCAGGAGAGGAAGATTTTTAAGGTAACATTTCTAAATCTACAGTGCAGCCAAGTGGGCATATTTAGAAAGCACTTACCCATTAATACAGCTTGTCACAATAGGGATGTTGTGCAAGAGATGATGCCATGCTCCAGTGATAGAAAATACAAACACACCAGACACATTTGGTAACAACGTGGTTTTGAAGTTTCAGTTTCAGGCAGAAGAAAGCTCAGGCATTGTTCCTTTCCTTGGAACAAGAGTGCAAATACCTGGTGCAAATAGGGAACTAACCAGGGATGTTTCTCTTCATGAATGCTGTGTGCAAATGAAGTCCTAACATTACCTTCAGGCAACTTCCTGAAGGAACTGCATTAAGACTGCAAAATGGTTGCTATTCCCTCTGCGGGTTCTGAGATTTCCTGATGTTACCCTTAAGCACAGTTTAAAGCTGCCTGGCAAAACTGTTAAAACTATTTTTCATATTTTTTATGAAGACTGTTGTGGTTCACACTGACTTCAATTTCAGTCATCCATTTTCAATACTGCATAATGGGAGGGAGAAGGATGCACGAGTATAACCACTGTTATTGCAAAAGAGATTTTTCTGCCAGTTTTCATAAATACACAGCTGTACTTTTCACCTCCAAATACCATCACCAGAAAGAAAGCCCAAGTTTCCAGAACCTCCTGTTAAAACTGCCAGTGCAAACCCCACATTTGTGTATGTGGATGAACTGAGTATTTTTTTTTATATATCATTGTGCAATTAAGCAACAGATATGATGTATATTTGTTTTTTAAATGTCATGTTATATTTAACTGCTTCCTTAACAACTCCCATGAGAATGTGGCCTACCCTTACAGTAAAAAAAAAAAAAAATATATAAGAAAATAGATAAGCAATGAGAATTTAAGAATAACAGAATTCCAAGAGATGATGCATCACTGACTTCCTGGCTTAACAACAGACACTAGATCTGTATTAAAGACAGCACATCAACTCCATCAGGTGAGCTGCTGTCAAAAAAGAAAATGTATGAGAGGCAACAAGAAAACAGCTAGTTGTCAGACATGTCACCTGAAAAAAGGAAGGTCTGATTTATTTGCCACCCTATAATATGCTTAAGTAACTGCTGGGCAGCACATCAGGCAAACAGGACAGAAGCAGGCACAGCAGCTTATTTACTTACCTTTGCTATCAGTTCACTGAGCAAATCATCAATGGTAATACATTTGTTGAAGCTTGGTATTTATTTGAAGAACAGCTAATTACAACACAAGGTTATTACTAAGTCTCTGCAGAGCTCAAAGAATATTAACTAGTTAACTAGGTCATGCAAACCAGGGATCAACAAAAACACATTTTCATCTTAAAGACAGATACTCTTACAATTGCTGAATTCTCCCTAATCCAATCCTTCCCAGAACAGTGAGGACACTTTTAGAATTCAAAAATACTCAGTGTCTTCTTCACACATAACAAAAATGAAGTTCAGTAACAGTAAAGCAAGCTCTGGTTCAACTTAACAGTGTTTATGCTTTATGTTTTATGTAATTAAAAGCAAATCTCTGGACTGCAAAACACATTGTTCCCCCACCCCACTTGAGTGATGACAATGCTCTCTCCTTCCTGTTCCCACTTCAGACCCAGATAAGTTTCACACTGGACAGTACTCTCTTTTCCCCTCCCCAGCTCCCCAACCATTGATATAACAACAGAAATTAACATTTACAGGTATGCTAGGTGAGTACCAACTGGCAGCCACAGCTAGTTACCAGTTGGAGGAATGCTTCCTGTCACACCTATTTTACCTTTCCAGAGTTTGCCAGGAAAGGTCTGGATTCATCACTGGCTGAATCAAAGGTGAAACGCAGAATTTCCTTCTCGGCCAGGGGACTGGAGTCTCCCTGCTGGCACAAACCCAGTGGAAATGTGCCATCTCCTGGAAGAAAACTTTTTTCCTGACAATATGGCTATCAAGACACCTTCCTATCTGCTTCTGCTCCTGGGTTTTGTCAACACTGGACCAGCTAACATAGAAGCCAAAAACCTGGACAGGCAATCTGTTTTTCTTTCCCCATGTCAAGCTGGCTGATGACACGGCACACATCTCTTCTGGTCAGAGATGGCAACATCCAAATCCTCATTCCCACAGTAAGCTGGGAGCTGCTATATTCCAACCACGGCACCACTCCATTCCTGCGCCACACAGACACACACACACAGAGCAGGAAGCGCCATGCCAACAATGCCATGCTGTAGGTAGAGGGCCTGAGACCACATTTCTTATTGCGGCCTTCTCCTAACCATTTACAAGGCCAGATATACAGAATGAGATATAGCAAGTGACCTGGACCCACACAGGCAGGAACGCCAAAGGAAAGAATTCATAACCTCTGGGCAGCTGGCTCTCTGTGCTGGTTTTGGCTGGGATAGAGTTAATTTTCTTCATAGTAGCTAGTATGGGGCTATGTTCTGGATTTGTGCTGGAAACAAGTGAGTGAGTGGCTGTGTGGTGCTTAGTTGCTGGCTGGGGTTAAACCACAACACTCCCTCACTGAAAAATTGCAGTAATTATTCCCCATTCCAGAAAGGTATGCGTATGCAGGAAGAAAAAAGGAAGGCAGCAGCCAAGGGGACATAAAAAGTATTATGAAGCAAGCATGCAACCCACATACTGTATAGTTTATGTCTGAAGGGCAATTATTTCTCCAATATGTGCTGCCTCACATTGTTCAAGAGCAGCTGTTCACAGTTCTTCAATTAGAGCACAAAAATCCCCTGCTTGT
Organism: Egretta garzetta; assembly: GCF_000687185.1. NCBI lineage: Eukaryota > Metazoa > Chordata > Aves > Pelecaniformes > Ardeidae > Egretta > Egretta garzetta. The sequence goes on along the minus strand of NW_009260022.1, from coordinate 4,102,992 downwards.
AAGGTAGCCTTTTCCTTTGCTGCAGTGCACTTAGTAATGCAGTTACTCTTCCAGCACTAAGATCCATACAACAGGACTCTCAATTAGCAGCACTGCGAGCTCCTTACAAAATCTGACCACTCTGAGTTCAGCAGCCCAGTTGCCCGTGCAGCACCTTCCCAGCTCACAGGTAGCTTGCACGCACTGTACTGCGACTCCATCCAGCCTTTTAGCTTCAGCAGCACTGTAAAAGTTTTATCTACTTGGTGATCAGCTTTCATCATTGGATCACTTCACATCAGTTAATGTAAGAGTTGAAAGACTAGGTCCCAGTCAAGATTTGCAGTCTCTGGATACACAAGAGTCCCATTGTTTTGAACAGTGCTAGCTCCATCAAAGTTTTGTTTTTCATGCAAAGCTGCCTCTGATGTCAATGAGCCAACTGACTAAGCAGGCAGTGGTAGCAGTAGTATGAATTTGGTCTGGTGGGAATCTCGCACCTACTAAAGTGGATGATAGCATATGCATCCTTTATAAAAATCCTTTCACACTGGTTATGAAAACCATAGATACCAAAAAGCTAACTTATATTTCCACATAAAGCACCCAGAAGGCATAGCCTGCTGGAAAAGAGAAAACACTTGTCTCCCCCAAAACCCTTTCAATAATAAAATCACACACAATCATATAGATTTGGGTAGCATATCCTCATGGACAAGAACAGACTTAGTTTACATGTTAACTTAATGCTGCACTCCACTACTTCTAGAGTAGTTCTTCTTCAGAAAGTAAGTTCACGTTCACCAGCTCCCAAGGAAACACCTCTAGGTGAAATGCCAGTCATCTGCTGTTTGCAGCACAATTATTGTAGTTATTTAGACAAGTCTGATCTACAGAGCTATTTAAAATAGGATAGACAATCCAAGCCTGGAAGCTACCAGAGAAACAAGACTGCAGAATGCTGCCAGTACTACAGCATTCAATTCAGTAAGAAAAGGCAAGTGTGCCACTGGTACAAAAATATAATTCACAGCTCCTGCACTGCAGAAGGGACAATCAAAAGCAACAAGTTGCTCAGGGAAGAAGAGTTTCCTCTTCAGGCTTTCCCACAAGGCTGAATGACCACATGCATGTAAAAGAAGTATGAATGTGGACATATGCCTGTCTGTACCCAGCATACAAAGCCTCACTGCGTGGATTTCCAGGCACAACAGGCTACCCAAAATGTTACTGTTCCTCATCTCAAATACCATCTGAGTTCAAAACACAGGCTGTGATTTTCAGGGGTGCCGAAAATCTGAAGTAACTGGATATAGTTGCTGTAGCTGTAAAGAATTCCTAAGGAAAACATCACTGCCATAGCCTACATATAACAGCATGGTCTTGGACTCGGGAGTCTGCTTTCACATAAAGCCCCAGCCCTAACGTAGAGCTCCTTATGCTATAGACTTTTCCCTGCATATATCCTTGTGCAGCATCAGCCACAGTCTGGTCCATCACATATGGTACATACAGAATTTTGGGACATATACATTATTCAGAAGCCAGGGTGTATGTTTTATCATCGTAGCTATTCTCTGCACCAGCTTCCTGCATGGATACCTTTATTTTGCAGAATGCCTCCCTTCTGTTTAAATTAAACCACTTCCATAGTAGGTTACCCTAACAGCCCCAAAACATTACTTTTACTTTCACACCTTAGTTTATTTGATGCCACCAACCTTGTTCAGACAAGCCCTTAGATAAGTATGCCCATTCACTTTCTTAGTCAACATGCAAACCAACTGTAGTAGGCTTTTAGAAGTGGGTGGAAAATTACCTTTCTGAATAAATTCTCATTCTAATTTGAGCAACCAAATTGTATTCACATGGAATGAGTAACCGTTACTGCAAAAAAAGAAATCAAGTCTTGTCTGTTCCCAATCTTTGGAAGTTAAAAGAGAACTCAGACCTAAAGGAAGCAAGCTGAGCAAAGCATTCCCCTTTTTCTCTTCTCCCTCCATCAGATGTTAATTGGTTGCCCTGACAATTAATAAGCATTGGGAATATGAAAATGAATGCTAAACCTCCAACATATAAGGTATCACATTTAAAAATGTGTCGAGCTTTGTACTACAGGATAAATGGCCTAATAGGATACATCAGCATGGAACAGTGGGGACATCCTGTGGCCACCTAGATTCTTTACACTTGAATGTTCCCATTATTATTTTTAATCCGTTTGTTCAACCACTTTTGCAAATTAGATGCAAAGTCACTTAATAACGTAAGAAGGCCTGAAGGCAATAGAATTTGCTTAGCTATCTTCCCACCTACCACTTTTATGTAATCTCTTCTCAGCAGTTGCTGTGCTCTACCTCAGTCTTCAGTACCTTCCCTTCTGGGTTATGTAGTTTCCAAGTCAAAAAAAAAAAAAAAAGAGCATTTAAGGAGCTTGAGCTGGTCTAAGTAGCAACGCTAACCCCTGCCAGCCATGCATACAGGTCAAAAGTGACATTCTAATTTAATTTATTTAGATTTATAGCAGTGTTTGTGAAAGGCATGTAATTCTCAGATCTAGGCATTCTGCCAACAGGAAAAATATTATCAGTCAAAATACATGTGTAAAGCACCTGCTGGTACGGTAAGCTAAGCAACCACAAGAAAATGAAAGGCCAGTAACTCTTGTGAATCTGAACACAGTTCCTTCCATCCCCTTCCCTCCAATGGAGGAGCAATTTCAGGATAGGTATGTGTGCAGACTATGAGGTTGAGTGCTCCTCACAGACAACTCACTGCCCAAAACTGCCTCTGTTTTCATACTTAGCACAAAACTTTAGCTGTACAGCTCAAGTAACAGGTCCCCCAGACAGTTCATGGGACAACTGTGGCTTCAAAAGACAAGATCATCTCAACTCACTCACTGGTGATCATGTTGACTTCACCACATTTAAAAGCAAAAAGCAAATTAACTTCAAGTACAATTATTTTTTGTGGTTTGTATGTGCATATTTTCTCACTACAGGAAAGAAGTTTTTCTTTTAAATGTACATCTTCAAGCAATTGAACATCTCTACTTAGGCTGCCCACGAAGGCTCGGGATAGCCAGTGCCAAATCCCAGAACATATGCCCAGGTGTTTCTGTGAGGAAGCTCTGCAGTTTGGACAGCCATTTAATGTGGCATTCCAGATGGAAATGCAGCCATCTAGGACTTGCCCCAAGTGTGTTGCAGATGTATAATCCACTTAGGAGGTCTCTTCTTGAGCATATCTTCTCTAAAGCAAAACAAACATCCCATCCTTTCAAGCAAGACATTCATGTTTTCCAGCAGGAACAGACCTTGTTATTTGCCAGAGGAGGCATCAACTCAAGCAACATGCTGCAGGAGAAACTGCACTCCACGCCTCAGGCAGTTCACTGGCACTATGAATCAAAACTCATCCAAGCACACTGAGGTGATAGACCATTTCTCAGCTCCAAATATCATTGTCCATTAAATCAAACCCTTAAAGTAATTGCACTTAGACTAAAACCAAAGCAGTCTAGGTTATTCTGCGCGTTGAAGAGTTCGCTTAAACTGTGCTTAGACTGCACAGGTAAAGTTTGTATAGATGTTACAGTCAAGGCAAAAAAAATCTGTTCTCCGCTACCTGTGCAAAACAAGAGTTCATAATGGCACAAATGATCAACTCAGCCTAAATCTGCTCCCACAAAATACGCCTCTCAGCTTCTTTCACACTTGTCATCTACAGCAATATTAGAAATTATCTAATGATTCATCTTGAAAGTATTTTTCATGCATGCTCTGACTAAAGATTTTTTCCATCTAAATATTCACACACAAAACACTTTCAAAAAGATTCACCTGTGAGCTGAACCTGAGTTTGCTCAAATCCGCTATAAAGAGGACTCAGAACCACCTGCTCTGGAGGGTGTACATGTATCTGCAGCCTTGGTTCCCCAGCCTGCGGCTGGTTAACATTCCCATACAACACTATTAAAAAGATTACTTTCTAGCCATTCTACCAATCCCCTTCTATAGAAAAAAAAAAGCATATAGCTTTTGTCAGTGCTGTTACTTATGATACAGCAGGTATAGTAAAAAAAAGAAGTCTGGAAACACAAGAGGGAGTCAGAACAGCCTAGAGGGCCCTACTTAAGCACTGGGTGGGATTTCACAGCCATAAAGGAGGCGAGAGGGACTGTTCTGCTTTATTCCCAAAACCCACATGCCACACATGGAGGGTTGCTGCTCTACTGCCTTCACATTCCACACACAGGCCTTCCTCCCTCCCTGCATCTGTAGCAATGATTAGACCCAAGAATGTGCTGATATTAGACACTCATCCCAATGCATCAGGCTGTGCACTTCCTCAAGACAGTACAAGGAAACAAATGAGAAACATCTGCGCTAAGTAACACTGGTCTAATCCACTATTAAAAGTTGCAGTTTGCACTCCAGTCTGCAAAGGTTTCTACTGAAGAAAGGTGCTGAGCTGCCAGTGAATCTTCACTGACAAAGATAATCTGAGGCCAAGACAGCTTACTAAACAACTCTGAAAGGATTTTACGAGCCCATGTCTCCTATGATGCTTGTATAAGCTGTTTACAAGGGGCTAAGAAAGGAAACCTCGGGGAGCCACGCAAGGGGGAATATTCTTCCCAGAAGAGTTTTGTGATTTTTGGAATGAAGTAATCTGACGCACAGATGGATGAGACAATAAACAGTTCTTAGAGGGGAAAACGATAACGCTGGATTCTGAAACTAAGCACAGCAGGTAGCAAGCTTCCGGATGGGTGTTGAAAAGACTCATACAATTTCCTAAAAGCTGATATGCTTAATCCCTCAGAAAAGGAAGATTTAACTGTTACCATTACTCCAGAGCGTAATACCAGATCTCATAGGTACAATGCAAGCATAAACCCTCCTCGTGGCTTCATGTGGCACATGATTTAAATGACCCTTCTATTATGAAGACAAATGCTCAGGACTATACCATGCATTGTATACCATAATTGCACCGGAAAGCATTTCCCACAGCCACAAAAAGAAACCCATACTTGTTAAGATGCCACTGCAAGTAAAGACTACTGTCCAGTTACTTTACTGCAACATTATCAGAAATAACAGGCCCATTTCCCAAGGTTCATCACATTCCCACTAAAGTAAGTGAAATGGTTCAGGCAGATGTGGATCATAATGGATAAAATAATACTAACAACTACAGCGGGTTAAAAATTAATCTCTTTCTTAATGCTGAGTGTGGTTCTCTTCAAGTCAGACTGGAGACAAAACATCATGTAACAACTTGCTCTATTGAACCCTAGGTTAAATCTATACCATATATAAAGAGTGAGGATGCCAACCTTTAAGTGCTTTCACGTCTTCTCAGATGAAGTCTGGTTTAGGAAGAGAATCACAGAAATAATAGTTAATAAAAATTAAAACAAAACCAAAACATACCATGCAGGAGTTACTGTAGCCATTTCTATGAATCATATACAACTGCCCTGTTAAAAAAAAAAATATATAAAATTAATACATACTGATCAGCTGGAGAGCTGATGATTTTGAAGACTGATGGTCTTTCCTTGTGTTTGTACCACTGTGTTTAGTATACTTCATAAACAAAATACGTCCACAGTCCTAGCAGCATGAGGATGCTTCTAAAACAAAAAAGTCAACAACAATAAAGCCAGTTCAACTGTTTTGCAGCCTCTGGCAATAAGTGCTGTACGTTTATATAAACCTCACGATCAAAACTTTTGAACACTGAACTGCTCCACAATGAGAAGGCAAGCATCTTTCTCCCATGTGCAACTGAATGACTAATGTCTGTAAGACGCATATTTTGCATCACCCAAACATTCCTTCTCACAGGACATAAATAGTAACACATGATCTGTTACACCAAAACCAAGCAAAACTGTCGAGTAGTGACAGCAGGTACACAAAACACTCCTCTCCTTTTGAGTTTTACCTCACGCACCAGTCTCCCCAAGTCCTTTCTAATTACCCATCAGGACAACAGTCACAATTCCCAAAGCAGAGACAAATAAAAGTAGGATTAAAATTATCAACTTGACATGAGAACACAAAAACACATAAACACGGGCCAGCCTAACACCATTATTTTTTTAAACTCCTCACTAATACCAAGACTGATTCAGAGGAGTGTGTTTTAAAACATTCATGGTAGTTGAGTTGTCTCTTACCTAGTACAACCCTTCTTCCTTCCTTCCTGCTGCCTGCTGTCTTCCCTCCCTGCATCAAAACCTGTTCACCTTCACAGCCCAGAGAGTCATGCCCTTATTTATACAAGTTGGTGTTTAAAACAACCACCTTACTCACAAGCAAAGTTCAAGTAAATGAGAAATAATAAAATCAGATCTACAAGATCAACCACGTGAATATAGGCATAAGTAACTCTCCAGTGGTCACTTAAATTTGTGAGCCCCACACTAACTTACAAGGAAAAACTTGCATGAGAAAGACTATTTATATAAGCTGAAGTAAACAAAACCATGACCTTTAAATTTTGTGTAAATCACCATGCACGTGCATGAGGCTACACAGCACTAAAATACTTACTTTAATTAAAAAAAAAAAAAAAGTTTTGCCATGTAGGAAGACAAATTTTTAAGAAAGTCCTTAGCATTATTAAGTCCTCAGAATGTGATAATATAAGGTGGCACGTCCTTTCTCTTTTTTTCTTTTTTTTAGAACTACCTCTCATGCTTC
>NW_009260022.1:4095966-4096238 GCF_000687185.1 Egretta garzetta | reverse complement strand
AGGCCCCCCCCCCCTCTCCCCCCATCTCCCCCGTGCCGGCCAGCGGCTGTTTCAGGCTGCTGGCCCCCATCCAGCGATGGACAGAAATAGTCGTAACTCGGGACAGCAGTTAACCTCAGACTGCGTATTTTATAAACCAGCTTTTTCTCCGCTCGCCCCGGCAGGGCCGGGCGCCAGGTACCGGCGGCATCACCCCGGCTTCTCGGCACGTCGCCGCTTTCGGTAGGCCGTATCCCGGGCTTATCGCTGGCCCGTCCGAGCACGCCGCCTCC
>NW_009260022.1:4092108-4092466 GCF_000687185.1 Egretta garzetta | reverse complement strand
TCCGTGTGCGCTCGGCCTGGCGGGGTCCGCCGTCCCGCCGCCAAAATAACCATGCTGCGGAGCGAGCACCCACCTCCCGTCCTTCCGTCCCTCTGCCTCGTCCCCGGCGTTTTCATCAAACCACCGGTGCAGAACTTTGGTTAACTTTATTTTTTATTTTTTTAAAGTTGATAGGTGCCTTTGCGGATGACCTCACTTTGATGTTGGGGATTAAAAAAATAAAATGCTAAAAAAAAAAAGATAAATAATTTTTATATGTAGATTTAAAACAAGAGCCTCCCGTGTTTAAGTTATCCTTTTTAGCCGTGAACGAAACCATCCGGCGAGGGGGACCCGGTCGCCGGCGGCTCTGCCCCCC
>NW_009260022.1:4091012-4091679 GCF_000687185.1 Egretta garzetta | reverse complement strand
CCCCCCCCGCCTCCTGGCGCCGGCGACATTTCGCTGGGCCTGGCTCCTGCCGTCTCCCAGCCGAGCCAGAGGGGTTTGGGGTAGGGCCGTGTCCGGGGACCGGAGTACGCCTGAAGCTGGTCCCGGGCGCAGCCCTGTCCCGGAGAAATTTCGCCTCCCCCTCCGTCGGTGGCACCCAGGCCGGTATCTTGCATGGGAGCTTTGCTTGGGCCGGAGTTGGTGGCTGCCCCCGAACCCCTCTGTGGCCCTTCGAGGGCTGGAGTCACCAGATAGACCTCTCCGGGCTGTGCCCCTGGAGGCCTGGACCCCTCAGGATGTACTCCCCTGAGATGTAGCCCTCCAGGCTTCACCCCTCATAGCCGAACCCCTCTGGGATGTGCCCCGCGAGGGCTGGATCCCTCCGGGATGAACCCCTTTCTAGCCCGCACCGCCTCCAAGTTGAGCCCATCTGGGAGTCTCCGTACCCCTCCCTGCACCCCTCCGAGCTGAACCCACTTCTAGGCTACACCCCTCCGGGCTGCCCCCGTCGGGACGTACCCCTCCCGGCTGTGCTCCTCTGAGCTGTACCCCTGGGGGCTGCATCCCTGGAGGTCCTGGCGGCAGGGAGGTGAGAGGGGGGTCACTGCCCCTTTGTCGCCCAGAGGGCCCCGCCAGCCTGGGAGGGGGC
>NW_009260022.1:4086553-4087773 GCF_000687185.1 Egretta garzetta | reverse complement strand
ATCCCCCCCCGCCAAACGAAGGGAGCAAATTCCGAATGCAAACGGGGCTTGGGCTCTGATATTTGATTTTTTTTTTTTCTAGTTTCAGGGGCCGCTCTGTGCTCTGCAAATAGATTGACACATGTACAACATCCCCAGCCATTCAAGGGGGTTCGCAGGGACACTCCAAAGGGATTTTTTTTTTCCTTTTTCTTTTTGGGTGGAAGATATTAAAGAGGTATCTGTTGTTTGGCAATTTTGCTAAGTCTGTCTTCATTACTTCAACATTGTGCATTTGCTAATTTGGAAGCCCCTTCCTATTGACAGCTCTGCTCCATACACCTGCAAGCAATTTGCAGAGCTCCAATATAGGAGAATTGCAGAGATGGCAGCTCGCACCTATTTTATTTTTTTTTTCTTCGCTTTTCTCAATGCACAGCAAATTTGGCTTTCAGTGCGTTATCTCTTTTGTTAATGCAAAAAGATTCCCTGGGCGAAAAAATTGCTCATAATTACCAGAGAGATGGGGAAACTGCATTAGAATAAATAAACCTGAAATTACTGTAATTATGTTGTGTTTGATGGGCTCGGCTTGTAATCAAGAAGAGAATACAGTGAAATGATGCTGACCCTCTTGGGTTTGCAGCTGTACGCGCACTTTGGGGTCTTTTTTTGCAGAAAAGAGTCATTTTGATCATCATTAAGCTGTGTGTAACCTATTTCAGAAGTGTTTGAAAATGAGGGGCCCTTTCCCCCCCCCCCAACAAGGAAAAAATATATCCCAAAATTGCATTTTGCCATTTACAGGCTCATCCATAAGGTTGTGTTTGCGGGGTGACAATTGTTAAAGGTATAATATTCAAAATCAGGACTTAATCATTGTAATGAGGTATTGTTTCAATATAAGCACCTTTGGATTATTCATAGTTTAATTAATATCCTCATTATGAAAATCTTCGAATCAGATATTTGATGAACTACTTGTCAGCAACAAGGCAGAATTAATTAGGCCTGTATTGAGATTAACATTTTCAAATGTACAATTACAATAGACTCTAACTCAAGACCGCCTCGCTGAGAGAAAACTAATAATTTCTCTATTTGATCTGTTAGCAAGACGTTATTGAATTAGGAGAAGCTAATATATCTTTGAAGCGCTCCGAGCTGCTTGACCACCCCGTTCCTGTCCGGTCAAAGGCCTTTGGTCCCCGGCTGCGGCCGCCGCGGGGGCTGCGCGGGTC
>NW_009260022.1:4083747-4084444 GCF_000687185.1 Egretta garzetta | reverse complement strand
TCAATAAATAACCCCACCCCACCCCACCCCTTCTTCCCCTTTTAACAACAACAAAAAAAAATATACAGATGGATAGTGAAAGGTACGGAAAATGTCGAGGGAAAGAAGCTCTTGGAAATTGTACGGCTTCCTTCCCCCTTGCAGTTGAAGAGACCGTCAGATCGGGGTAGTAAATAAATGACCTACATTTCAACAGACACAGACAGACAGACAGGACAGAGGAGAGGGCTTCTCCCTCCCCCCCCAAACATCTTTTTCTGATTGTCCCACAAAGCCGCGGCCGGCACTCGCTCTGCTCCCAGGCTGTTGTGCGCTGCTCGGGGCCGCTCCGTCAGCTGTCGGCGCTGGGAACCGGCCGCATCGCATCTGTGCTCGCCGGCACCGAGCTGCAGCCCAGCGTCCTAATGGCTGGGTGGGCAAGAGGCCTCCTGTTTGTTTGTTTGCTTGGGTTTCTTTTGTGGTTTTCCTCTCTCTCTTTCTCTCTCTTCCCCCCCCTTTTTTTTTCTTTTTTCCCCTTTTATTTTACCGATTTTTTTTTCCGCAATAATTCTAATTATTTTCGGGAGCGATAGTGCTTGCGGTAGGGGAAAATGCGTTTATAATCACATCAGCTGCGGCTGCTGCATCGCTTCTTGGTGAGCCGAAGGATACCACGATGTGTAGCTGGGGATGTAGGTGCCCGGGGTCCCCGACGAGG
>NW_009260022.1:4082468-4083142 GCF_000687185.1 Egretta garzetta | reverse complement strand
GGGGACGGGAGAGGGGCCGGCTCCTTCGGAGCTGTACCTGGGTCTGGGTGAGTCCCAGAGACGCTGCGAGCTCGGCTCTTTCGGGGAGAGCCAGGTACTGAGTTTGCTGGAACCTCCTGTTCAAAGCCTGCAGCTGCAAACTGGAATAAATAGTCCTGGGTTTGCGGATTTTTTTCCCTTTCCCATTAAAGCGAACTTCCCCTCCTTCTACCACAGTGCTTTTCTCCGATTCGGCCCCTACAAACCACAAACGATGCAGAATAAATAATAATAATAATAGCAGCAACAGTAATAATAGCAGTAACAGCAATAGCAGCAGCGATAGTAACAATAACAGCAGCAACCCCAACAATAACAATAATGAGGAGGAAGAAAAGTGAAGCTCGAGTAACGCTAACAAAGGCTCCGGGCGATTATGGCAGCCCAGGCTTCTTCCCAGAGAAAGTTTGCTATTTTTACAGGCTGCAGTTTAGGTTTAATTACCCTTAATTGCATACATTGTTTATAGCGCTACGCAATAAATAATTACGAAGACTAATACTTGCACATCTGGGTTGGTTTCTTTTCCAGCCGGGCATTGTGTGCTCTGTGTACTGCTCCCCTGTGATCCTCAGCCTCTCCTGACTAATATTTTGTAATTTAATTTAATTTTTCCCCCCCGATAGATTTTTTTT
>NW_009260022.1:4080431-4081398 GCF_000687185.1 Egretta garzetta | reverse complement strand
GGGGGTCTCCGCTCCGGCCTGCGGGTCCCAGCGCCGCCCGCGCCTCCGGAACGCGCCGCTCGGTTATTGCCCTTTTTGTTCTTACGAGGGGAGAAAAAACCAAAACCCAGAACAACAAACCCACAAAAATCCAGCGACGCAAAAATCGCCCTGAACGGGCCAAACGGCGTATTTGCGCTTAAAATGAAAACTTCCGCGTGCGTGAGCGGCAAATGAGGTGGGACTTGGGAGATCCTCCCCAGAAAGCCCGCGATGAATCCCAAATTACTTTGTTAGATAATTAGAAAGTGTTGGTAATTATTTCTTTCATAATTCAGCGGTGTGACTGTAACAGGAAAATGATCTTGTGAAAGTTCACACGTGCAGATGTATTAGTTACTGATTCATTTGATTAAATGCTAGTCTCAAGTGCTCTGATCCACAGCTGAAGGCGGCCCCATTAGCATAACACTGATGTTTAATTTTCATACGCATAATTAGCCATATATTTAACACTAATAGCAACACGCAGCCTTTCAGCATTAAACAGCCTGGGATTTGATCTGGCCTGGGCTGAACTTTCCCGGTTACACCTAGGCTGTCTAGGGTGCGCAGTTATCACGGCACCACATCGATGTAATCAAGCACATTTTGGCAAAGGGAGAACACCAATAAAAGTGAACATTCAAAACAAATCGCGGCGCTGATGTCGTTCGCGGGATCAGCGCCGGCCCCTCTTCCCCTGCCGCCGCCGGCGGGGCTGGGGCACCCCCCCCAGCGCCCGCACGGTGTCCAGGCTCCGTCGGGCAGCGACGGTCCTCGAAGCAACCGGCTCACGGCTGTGCAAGGCTGACAAGACCGAGCCCCTCTGCTCCTGGTCTTTTTTTTTTTTGTTGTTTCCCCCATTTTTTCATTAGTGGCTCTGTCGGTTTTAATTGCCCATTTCCTAACGCCTCTTTTACTTCCTGCCCCCCCCCTTTTTTTTTTT
>NW_009260022.1:4076812-4079278 GCF_000687185.1 Egretta garzetta | reverse complement strand
AAACAAACAGCAGAGTATAGCTGTGAGAAAGCGGCTTACTTCGGCCCTGAGCCACTGAGCGAGCCGGTGCGGAGCAGCCCCGCTCGCCCGCCTGCGCCACCGGCCAGCCCTCGGCACAGGACCGCATCTGCCTGCAATGAAGGGCAAGTTATTTGTACCAAAACCGCACCACTGCTGCCGCCAGTCTGGGGTGCTCCTGGTCGTCACTTGCTTATCTCCAAGGCGACCCCGCACTTCCCAGGACCGGTAGCTTCCAAGCACCTAAGGCCAGGCATGCCCGGCCCGACGGGGCGGTCAGCAACCGGCTAATTGCAAAATTAAAGCCTCCACCACCGGCCGGCCCCGGACAGGACCCGCAGCTCATGAGGCCCGTTAGCTCCAAACTCCGGGCAGAAGCCGGGGCTCAGCCTCCAGACCGCAAACTCCTCCGTTTCTGTTAAACGCTGAAATTGCGGAGTGCCTCGCCCATAACTAAGTTGGGCACCGCAGAGCAGTGATTACCCCAAACCGGCTAATTCTTCAAGCAGGGCAATTATTGATCTCCAGAGAAGCACGCTTCGCATCTCATTTTTAATCACTTTTTGTGCTGTGCAAAGAGAAATTAGCCGAGGCAGGAAAGGGGAGAGCTGCTGGGGTGGCTGGGGGGGAAGAGGCTGCTGCCTCTGCCTGCCACCCCCGGGGAAACTTTTTTTCGATCCTTGTAGAAGTTACAGCCTGGGAAACAGCACTGTGCTAATCACAGTGAAGACAAACTGACTCCATAGCTCAGCTATAAAGGGAAAATACTGTGTTCCTCTGTCCTCTCAGCTGCACTGAGACCATGTCATCTGATACGTGTTTGTCCCGCAGAGGATTTGGAAGAGAGGGGACCTGCTCTCTGCCCCTCACCCCAAATAACCCAAGCCCTTTGCACTTGGAGGCTGTGCTTGGCCCCTTCCAGGGTCACAAACAAGCCACGGGACTTTTATTAAATACTCACCAGGTAACACACAGAAAAGACTATGTCCAGAGCCGGCCCTTCAAGCTGCTTTTTCTGTCCCCTGCAGCAACTTATGCAGCACCCATTCCCCTGCCGAAATTACAGAAACCCCGTCTCTGTCCCAAGTGAAACTGGAAATCCCAGAAGCACAGCGAGTCCCTCCACTCCTTGCTCCACCTTTAGGCTTCTTCCACCAGTTTAGAGAGGATTTCTGCTCCCTCTGAGGTAATCACAACGGTATGTTCAAACTGCGCTGATCTGAAATGTACATTTAGCAGTTATTAGGGGGCAAATGCATCCACCACGCCTGTAAAACTCACCCTTTTTTTCTTTTTTTTTTTTTTTTTTTTTTTTTGTTGGCTGTCAGTGATCAGCTCCACGGCTTAGGAAAGATCAAAAAATAAAATCAGGCACCTTTTATTGTCTACAGAAACTGCAGTCCATTTATCCTTCAGAATCTTAAATTCAGGGGATCCTTCCATTATTATTGGCTCTGCAACAAGAAAACCAAAATGTATTCTAAAGTTAGTCGCACTCCCATGTGGGCTGTGAAGCAAGCAAGAAGGGGTGGGGGGTGGGGGGTGTCCCAGCAGGTAGCTCCCCTTCTGCCCAGGTCCCATCCTCCCTGGGCCGGCACTCTCTTGCAACACTAAAATGTGAAGTAAAGAGGTAGGAAGTTGCCCATTCCTCTTTTGTAAAAGCAGGGAATTTTAATCAAGCTTTAATTAAGACCCCGTGGATAATAACCAAAGCACCAACCACACTTACAAACAGCAGATAGTTTTAAATATTTGAATTTTTTAAACAGGCTTAAAATGTTCATTAAATCAGCAAAACAACAATTTTCTTATTTCCCTCTAATTGCCGCGCCATTTAGCCACGCAGTGAGGAAGAGGGCTTTTCCCCCACCGGCTCTCCAGGATTGGCATTTAGCGCGTTCCGTCTGCGGGGCGAGGCTCTGAGCGGGTACCGGCGCTGCGGTCCCCAGACCCAAACAGCAGCTCCGGCAGGCACCAAGCGACAGGAGAGCCACCGGGCAGCTTCGGGGCACAACTGCATCCTCCTCATCCTCCCCAGCCCGGGTGTGCCGGCTGAGCCTCTCTGCCTTGCCAAAACCAGGCGGCAAACATGTCGTTTAGTAAGGTTTATTATATACATTTCATTTTCCAAATCTTAGCATTTGGAAGCTATTTCACCCCACTGGCTCCTTAATGCGGTTTTGCTTTTTTTTTTTAATGATGTTTTAATCTGCTTCCGAAGGGGTCAGTGCCGCCGCCGTCCCCGTAGCTGCACGGGTATTTCTATATCCCAATAAAGAGATGGTACGGATCTGGGCTGCTTTGTGTGCACTTTTTTTGAAGACAACCATAGCAGAGAGGTACTAACCTATTGTGAACGCCATTCCCTCTTCCATTAACAGATCACTGTCATTGGCTACGAAAGAAAATAAAAACGCGTTTATGGCTGTTGGGGCTTTTTTCTTTTTT
>NW_009260022.1:4058467-4076438 GCF_000687185.1 Egretta garzetta | reverse complement strand
GGCGGTGGCCGCTTACCGTGGTGCCACACCTCGGGGTGCCCGTGGAAATACGACCCGATGCCGTGGCCGATGAAGGAGGGGCAGACCTGGAAGCCTCCCCGCTGCACCACGGAGCTGCGGGGGCAAAGAGGACAGCGTGAGGGAGCACACTCCGACCACCACCTCCGCTAGCCGGCCCCAGCCCTGGCCCCTGTCTCTGCACAGGTACCGGCAGCAGCATCACCCGGCTCCTGCAAGCCTTCGCCCCCACCTCAGTGCCGGGTCACCACTTTGCGCCTGCTCTGAAAGACAGCATCCATCAGAGCTAGCACCGACAAGCCATCGTTAGGTTTCAGAGTTAACACACCTGCCAGCAGAGGCTGCTAGTTCCTGTGCCAGCCCCACTGTCTGAGCAAGACGGCAGCACATCATCTTCCTGTCTGATGGAGGGTAGCCTTTTCCATGAGCTCACTGGGAGCTCGTTTTAATGTGGGACAGCTAAACAGCAGCGAAGTGATGCAGCCGAGGCCCTGGCCCATTGCCAAACTTGCAGCCCCTGTCGAGTCCTCCCTACGTGCAGAGCCCTTGCTGGGCCGCACACCCACTGCCTGCACCGGGTTTTCTGCAGAAGAGGGTCCTGCTGCCGACAGGGAGAGTTAAGAGCCCTCCCACTTCCCTTTCGGAATACAGCAAACATTCAGTCCCCAAATGTATTGCAACTCCAGCAAATCTGTTCACGCTAATTAACAATGTATTTCTAATGAACCCCTCACCGCTGTAGCAAAACTAAATCATTAAGAAATATGGCATTTCAGTTCTGCCTGGGAGATCTGTCCTGCTCTTTGTGGCCTGCCTCAGGCAGGAGTGTCTCCGAGAGCTGCCTGCAGGAACACATCCTGGCACTGATCCCTACCCATGTTGGGCAAGCAAAGTCCTATCCTGATCCCTAAAAACTGGAAGACCTGGAGAAAAGCAGGGTGTCCTCTGGCTGCTGGCTTCACTCTCAGGCTTTGCCCTTACTCAAGCAGTGGTGGAGGGGGTGACTTGAGGCAGCTCAGCCAGGAAGGCTGCCCACATCCAAAACAAAAAAATGTCAAGATTTGGGGGGACCTGGAGGTAGATTACAAGTGACAAAGAATCTACCCCTGTCCCTGCATGTATCACCCCCACACTATGTCTAAAAGCAAACAGGAGCAAGACAGGAAGGCACTTAGCCTGAAAATATTTCACTTACAACATTAAAGGTTTTCATTTGTTTTGTTTTAAATCAAGGTAGGCACTTAAAAACTTCGGGTTTGCCTATGTTTACAACTTAACAAATGCTTTCTCAGAGTTTGACTACAGGTGGAAAGGCGGAAAAGTTAAGGAACTCAAATAAAGGTGTAAGCTCTCAGAGAAATTAAAGCGTGTTTTAAACCCCATCAGGAGCCTTTTATTCAGGTCCAAAGCAGCCTCAGCTTGCTGTATGCAGTAATCCCTTTGCACACCAGGATCCACAGACCCTGCAGTGCTGGTTCCAGTGCCCACAGGTCACCGTCCCAGAATTTAATGCCACTGCAATTGAGGGACATGGTGCTCCACCACAGTGAAACAGCAATGAGAGAGGAGAGTTGGGTCAATGGTTAACAATGCTGCAGTGTTCAGACCTTAAGAGCATGTTTTAATAGGATTTGTGTATTAGCTTTTACCTACCATCGCCCTGATACAAAGACTCATCACACTTCTTTCATTAACTCTGGAGAAGAATGGAAATTTCAAGTATAGCTGCCCCCAAATTCCTAAGTACCAGCAAAGAGGGTTACCAATAGGGCTAGAAATTTGGCTTCATTTGGTTGTATTCGAAGTCCAGGTTTTTATCTTACACATAATTTATATGGGAAAAAGACATGAAGGTTTATGCAGAGAAAAAGTCCTACAGCAATGGAAAAGTCTTTCTCCTGTGTCTTTCTATCATGTCACCCACGTCTGGGTCAGAGACTCAGTCCACTGGCTATGACGATGCTGAAGGCCAAGGAGGAAGCACAGGGAATGGTGAGGAGTTAAAAAGTGAGATTACTCAGAAACATACACAGAACGAAACGGAAGATCTCTGGTGACCAAGCCCAGAGCAATGTGGGTAATGATTCCCATACAGGTGAAGCAATTCTCTGAAGAGAGATGGGAGAAGCTGTCCACGGAACACGTGATAAGCTTTTCTTTCACCTTCTTCTGCAAGTCTTTTTGCAAAAGCATGACCAATCCCACTGGCTTTGCTGACGTCCTTACTCGGTATCCCAGCCCACTGAAAGAGCATGGTAATTTTTCGAAATGATTTGCATTATTACAGGATTTTTACCACCCCCACCCCCAAAATCCACCTTCTGTAGCAAGACAGAAGGCTGTTCTTCCCCAGCACCACGGCTACCTACTCTCCTGCGGGCAGGGCAAGCTCTTGCCCCAGCGCTCAGCTGGAGCCGAGGAGGGTGGCAGCCGCAGCAGCTGCGTGCTGGGCACCGGGCGTGCGAGTGCTGGGGCACACAGAAGGCAGCGTTAAGACAGCATTCTGTCCTCGCGCGGTGAAAGAAGTGGTTCTTATGCGTTTCAATGGTGAATTCTGCTGCTTTCTTGCCAAACAGCTTGAAAACAACTCTGTTGGCATCAGTACCTCAGTGGTTACTGTCTTGTGATCAAAACAGGGGATCTTGGAGCTCGCAGGGCTTTGACATCTGCACTGACAGATGCCCCTGCCCCCCCCTAGACTTAATAATGTCTCCATACAGAGCTTGGGTATTCCTTACATAAGAGGTAACGTGGCCAATGAACCTGAAGTGACACAGAGAAAACCCATGGAGAAAATAAGCTTCAGGTATGAAACTCAGCCACGTTTAATCTGGTTTCAGTATTTGCATGTGCTTCAGAAGCACCTCATGGGGAATTTCAGTCCAAAACTACTAGCTTTACTTTGGAGTAATTAAAAAATCCTAGTGAGCTCTTATATCCTTGTGGAGTTATAGTGAAACATCCAGCTTTCACAAGAAACAAAGCTACTAACCCCAGCTACAACTTGCAAAGGTAATCCTGTAAATGCACATGTATATGTTGGCTGTAAATGCTGGCAGGGAGAACTGAGAGAGAGCTCCGAGAAGAGTGAACTGTTGATCTTGGCCAGCCTCTCTGGCCTCCAGGACTCCTGGGCTGTGGAATCTGGTTACAAAATCAGGATGTCATGGAGTGGAGCATTTTTGCCCAAGTTTGCCATTTGCTGCTGACAACAGCTCAACATTTTGGTCTTGCTGTCTCATTGCCCTGCTCAGGATCTGTTGGCGGTGGCCTTTCTTTCCAGCCTTCCCTGGAAGGCACAACCTTTCAAGATTGCAGCCCCAGCTCCACGCGCTGCTCCTTGCAGACAGGCAGCGTAAGATCAGGCAGCCGGAGGAGTCCTGATTGCAAGGGGGAAAGCAGTAAAGGCGGGAGGCAGGAGTCGACACGGCTGAGCTGGGCTGCCTGGCATCTGCCGTGGGAAAGGAGAACTGCACTGCTGGGTGAATGTGCCAGTCTGCCAGTTCCCCTTGGCCGTGGGGCTTCCCCCAGCCAAGTCACTTCCAGAACAAAGGCTGGGGCAGTAGAGCCACGCTGCACCAACAGCATCAAGAAAGAGAAAAAAGATTCTTCAGAATAATGGTTGTTAAAAATAGCCATTGACAACATTTATCATCACACATTTTACTCTTTGAGCCACGTTGCATGCTTGGGCAGAGGTGAATTGGGCAGGATTAAAAGCATAATCATTTAATGAGCCCAGTACTTGATTTTATGTTTTGCTGCCATGTGTTCCAGCCCAGTGGCTGCGGAGTCAAGAGTACCTGCAGTGCCGCTCCTCTTTTGCTGATGGCAAAGCCAGGCAAAGCGTCTGGTGTCAGGATGGTCCAGCAGTGGCCCAGCTGGTAAAGGAACATCACTGAGGGCCAGGCTGTCCACCTAAACCCCTAGGCAGAGCCCCTCGTATGGTGGTATCATGCTTCTGAGAGTGAACAGAGACAGGAGAGTTGGGTGTCAGTTGCCTCCCGAGCATCCTCTTCCCATGCGGCCAGACGACAGCTAATTCTCCAAAAGGAGGGATAAATGTGGAGATGTGCATTGCCATCCTGCCAGCAGCCCAACAGTGAAAATGCCACAAAGCAGCAACAGGCAGGACCGACTCTCTATAAAGCTCTCCCCAATATTCTGGAGCCTCCCCTGAAAAGAGCTCTTGGGTGAATGGGATAAATCCCTCCTGCTAAGAAGCTGAAAAGCAGGTCGAAAGAATTTCCACAGGGGGCTGGCCCTGTGCAGATAGCCTCTAGGAGCGTCTATGGGATAACAGGCATCCCAACTCCACAGGAAAAACCAGTCGTTCAGTCTTAGGACTGGAACTCCCCTTTTTTTTTCCTTTTTTTTTGGGGGGGGGAATGACCCCACCCCCAAACCTGCATTTTATTTTTACCGAATTTTGTCACTTTTTCCTCAAGGCAGATCTGGCCCAGTATTCTAAGCCCTCACCAAAGAATACAAAGTGAAACAAATCTCATTTTCAGCATTGATAGCAACTGCCTCTCTGGGCTCTTGGTGGCACGAGGGAAGAGGAGATGGCACAGGCTGCCTGGCTACCCAGGCTGAACATCCCGGTGAACCAATTCCCAGCCAGGGATGCTACCCGCGCAGTGCCAGCTCCTCTCCCCAGGGATGAAACTTTATCATCAACAGTCTTGCAAAGCAGCTTGATATGAATGGCTACAGTTGCTAAACAAACTTGTCTTACACCTCTGGGCAGTGAATACGCTTAGGAAACACTGAAAGCAGTAACAGACCTATGATAATTGTCTTCTTACTTAGGGAACCACACGAATGCATCGTTTTGTTTTTTTTTTTTCCCAGTTAGAAATAATCACGTTTTTCTTAAAAATGTTGTTAGCAAAATGACCACTGAATGGCATGTTTGCCTTTTTTTTTTTTTCTTTAATTCTTGAAAACAGCACCACCTTAAAAGAGATTTGCTTGCGATAAAAATATTAATTTTGAATAGTACCACATTATTGAATTTGAGAAAAGACAAAATTCTACTGGGAAAATATGAAAGTGTTTTTCTCTTAAATACTAATCCTAGACTGAGGGAATGCACAAGTTCAGGGATTCCCTATAATGACAATAAATGTTGAGGTATAATTAGTAATATTTTTGAAAGCCAACAATTGTTTTTTGAAAGAAAGGTACATTTTAGTTTCAAACTGGAACACAAATTACTGTATTTTTCTTACAATAGTGCTGAACTTTTATTTGAGGTTCTCTGTTTCTGAAAGCAGACATGATGGATTGAAATAAAAGATAATTTATTGCAATGCTTACTTTCAAGTGCAGAGAGAAGCAGTGTAATTGTAATTTACAGTAGCTGTCAAGGAAAATCTATCACAGATGACATTAAAATGACTTATTTTGCCTGAGCCACTTATTGTTTAAATGTGCATAATCTGATAGAAACAGATTTTTTTTAAAATCTGCTTTATATTGTTCTAAATTAATATCAAAACATATACTTATGAGTTAAACATTTTAAACCATTTATTAATACTTTCATCACTACTATTTTTACTTAGGAGTTGGAAATTGGTTTATTTAACTATCACGTTTATGTTTTTTAGCTCTCTACACTCACAACACTTCCATGTACCTCAAATCACTGTCTCAAAAGTAGATTTCAAACTAGATTTGTTTCTGTCTGA
This sequence comes from Egretta garzetta, assembly GCF_000687185.1. Classification (NCBI taxonomy): domain Eukaryota; kingdom Metazoa; phylum Chordata; class Aves; order Pelecaniformes; family Ardeidae; genus Egretta; species Egretta garzetta. The sequence continues at coordinate 4,070,724 of NW_009260022.1, read as the reverse complement.
AAGAGAAATGTCATAAATGGTAGAAGAAAATGGAACCTAGGGCCCAATTCTGTTTCCACTGGAGCTGACCGACAGTTTTGCCACCACCTTCAATAAGAATATGTTAGGAAAGATTCAAATTTTTCTAAGCAAAGTAACTCATGAATCCATGCAATCTTTTATTTGCAACTTGTAGCTGATGAGAGAAGGAACTGCTATCCAAGAAATACTCAGTATCAGCTACCGAGCTTCCGTAACAAAGACTATGTTAGAATACTGAATGCAAACTTACCTCTGCAATATAATTATTCCCAAACCTATTGTAGAAAGGAAATATTCTGATTATTTGTGCCTAAGATACGTTCTGCATTATCACTTGAGTATCTTTGTAGAATATATTGATGACAGAAAACTAGACACATTTCCATTCTGATAGGCCTAAATGTTTTCAGCTTGTAGGTGCTTCTTCTCAGGTATTTATGACATATAACTCTCCTGAAACTTAACGTTTTGATATATGTATTATGTATGTACGTCTGCCTGCATGCAAATGTCAAATGACAAATCACCAGAAACATGCAGCTTCACCAAACCAAGGTGATCTTTCAGCAGAGGCAGTGTTAAAGTAGTTCTAAACAAATCAGTACATTTAAATCATCTACACGATAAAATCTTGAGAAATAAAGTTAATGACCTGCTATTTCATATGTAGTTTTGAACACCTACTAGCTTCGATTAATCTGCTTTTCAAAGGGGGCGCTGACTATATATTTACATTTTGCAAGTAAACTGACCTCCGTACCAACACAGCAAAAATCCAATGTCACATTCAATTCTGTTCTTAGCTCTCTACACTCACAACACTTCCATGTACCTCAAATCACTGTCTCAAAAGTAGATTTCAAACTAGATTTGTTTCTGTCTGAAAGAGAAATGTCATAAATGGTAGAAGAAAATGGAACCTAGGGCCCAATTCTGTTTCCACTGGAGCTGACCGACAGTTTTGCCACCACCTTCAATAAGAATATGTTAGGAAAGATTCAAATTTTTCTAAGCAAAGTAACTCATGAATCCATGCAATCTTTTATTTGCAACTTGTAGCTGATGAGAGAAGGAACTGCTATCCAAGAAATACTCAGTATCAGCTACCGAGCTTCCGTAACAAAGACTATGTTAGAATACTGAATGCAAACTTACCTCTGCAATATAATTATTCCCAAACCTATTGTAGAAAGGAAATATTCTGATTATTTGTGCCTAAGATACGTTCTGCATTATCACTTGAGTATCTTTGTAGAATATATTGATGACAGAAAACTAGACGCATTTCCATTCTGATAGGCCTAAATGTTTTCAGCTTGTAGGTGCTTGTTCTCAGGTATTTATGACATATAACTCTCCTGAAACTTAACGTTTTGATATATGTATTATGTATGTACGTCTGCCTGCATGCAAATGTCAAATGACAAATCACCAGAAACATGCAGCTTCACCAAACCAAGGTGATCTTTCAGCAGAGGCAGTGTTAAAGTAGTTCTAAACAAATCAGTACATTTAAATCATCTACACGATAAAATCTTGAGAAATAAAGTTAATGACCTGCTATTTCATATGTAGTTTTGAACACCTACTAGCTTCGATTAATCTGCTTTTCAAAGGGGGCGCTGACTATATATTTACATTTTGCAAGTAAACTGACCTCTTTTTTTTTTTTTTTTTTTTTTTTAATACAGCTAGAATTAATGTAGTGAATCTGTAATGAAATGCATTATCCTGCATGGAGATTTATCAGATTTTCCAACTGAATGCCATGCTTTGCTAGCACTAGCTGGAGTTCACCTGCATGTTGGTGTGGCGTGTGGCTCTTTTTTGTAAAGAGTTAAGTTGAACACAAAAAAAGGGAACAAAGGTCAGCACCCAGCCGCCACTTGAATGTGAGATTTTTCTTTTTATTCCCCTTGATGTATACTAGGCTCTGTGTTATTAGTCTTAATGATGGAAAATTGTAGTGTTGATACAAATCTTTTTTTCAAAGTAGTAGGCGGGAGCTCCATTTGTTAGTAAGTTTTTTTGTGACTAAAAGCCACGGACAGTACATTTATGTAGCAGTAAAAGGCCTAGATGCTCTTTCCATAGCAGAGCTAATTATTCCTACTGTGACCTTACTGATCTACCCTGTTCCTAGTACATCTCATCTGCACGCCTGTTCCTCTGTGTAGATGGTGTCAGAGAATATGAAAAACCCTATAATGAAACCATTTTCATGATGGAGAAAGGCTACTGGAGTTGCACTTGCTACAAAGAGGCTCAATTATATGAGTAATTGTGATAATTTTCTACATTCATAGCCTTCAATGGGGAAAAAAGAATGAGAGCCACAAAGGAAAATTACTTTAACAAGAAAGTACAGAGAGTAAAAATGGAAGAAGAGACAAAAAGGGGGAAAAAATAACCAGAAAAAAAGTTTAAAAAATAGATCTGGAGGGAGGAATAGCAAGACAGGGAGAACAACAGAAATGCTCAAAAAGCCTATGTGCAGCTGTGTTGCACAATTAAATTGAATTTTTTTTCTGCAGTTGATGAATGTGACTACTGCAAATGTGCCTCTGTAGTTAGCTATCATTTGTTGTTCCGTGACAGGAAAAGGATAATTACCTCTCAGAGAGAATCAAAGGCTGACATGCCCTTTAGACACAGCCATGAATGCAGAGCTCGATAGAATGCTTGAATAAGAATCCAGTGTTCTGTGCCCCCTTCTACTCAAGAATAAATTTTGTTAAAATGCAAGAGCACCACCAGTAAATTTGTTGAACCCTAGGTGTTCAAAAATATGAGGTGCATCTATCGACTCATCCCATTTGCAAAAATAAAACTACATTTTGAATTCACTTCTATTATATTCATGGACAGTAAGATAGTGAGATATGCATTAAATTTCTTTTCCCAGTAGGGGTCTGATTCAACATTTCCTATGAAAGAACAGAAAGACACTATCCTTTTTCTCCAGGCTAGTTAGCCTATAATTTAAAACTGTCAAAAACACAATTTTATACAAAGTCTTCAATAAAAGCTTCTCAGATATAACCCAAAGAGGTTTTACTAAAGTTTGATTCAGACTCTGTTACAATATTTTTAAAGCTATAAATACATCTAACTGATATTTTGCCGTTCTCTTTTTTCCTTAAAGTATTTGAAGATTTACAAAGAAAAAAAAAGCAGCATCCTTTCAAGGTGACTAAGCCTTGCAGCTTTTAAGTAATCAGAATGTATTCAATAGCATGTTGGGACCATTAAAAGTCCAGTGAAGTATTGCTTAATGAAATGTATTCGATGTATGTCTATTTTTTTTGGCAAACATTTTAAAATAATCCATAGGTACTTTCAAAAAACTAAGCCGTATTTTTAGTCAAAACTGCCAGCAGAAGAAGAGTCATGACTGCATTTATGCGAAGGCTCGAAGAGATGCAAAACAGGGAAAAATCTCTGAATGTGAGCTCTTTTTTCCCTGTGACATTAGCATGCACTGCTCTTTGTAAGATCAGAAGCTCTTGAGTTAAATATTTTTGTACTTTTTAAACAAAGAGACTTATCTATGTTGACTAATTCCTTTGTAACGTTCGTTATTGCTATACAATGAAAACAATGGTTTCTAACCTTCTTAGATCGTTAGACAGATGTGGTGTGCTTTCGCACACAAATAAAAAATAAACAAAAATCCACTGCAAATTACATCTGTTAATTGAAATCTACCGTCCTTATGAATATCTTTGACTCTTCCTACAGTTATCTTTGCTGACCCTAGTGTAATTCACTTTAAAAAAAAATAAATCTCTTACCCAAAGAACAACATTATAGCTTGGCAGTTCACATACTTATATCAGACTGAAATGATGGTTTTGAATCATAAAACATGTCATCAGCTTTATACCAAACCACCAATAACCTTTGTCCCACTTGCCAGCCCTCCCTTTACTTGTCAATATAAGGCTTACCTGATTGTGTTTCCAATTACAGAGAAGGGAGCCCCTGGTCTGCAAGCTGCAATTGCTTCATCTCTACATTTCCTGGCAACCTCCACTAACTTTTGACCAGATTTATCCACATTGCCCACCAAAAAGGTTTCAGAAGTGTCACCATGGTAGCCATTGTAATACACCTAAACATATGCAGAAATGTAAAGACATTTTCTCGGTTTCCATTCAGAAACAGATCGTCTCCTTTATTAAATCCATTCTTTCTAAGATCGAGCTATATATTGCAACAAACAGACCACGGGTAAGCTGTATTTGTGAGAATGAGACCGGAAAAGCAAAACATTGCGGGGGGGTGGTGGAAAAAAAAGGCGTGAAAGATTGCAAGGCGCACAAGGGTTGACAATTAAGAGTTCCAGAAATGCAGAAGTTGTGCATCTCTGCCCAGCAGTGCGCCAGACGATGACATTGCTCAACCACGAGACATGAGGTTAACTGGACTGTATGCAAGAAGATGGGTGGGGGCCGTGCTGGGCTGAAGAGGCCCTTGGGGGCCCCTGGGTGCCCACCTGCCCCAGCTGCCCACCTCTGGGGCCAGGGACCTGCTTGCAGACTGCAGGGGTAGGGCATCAAGCTCTGTTGCTGGCCATGGGTGCTGGGAGACTCATCTGCACGGCAGCCAGCAGGGGGACCCGTCCCTCTCCAGCCAGCATCCCCGGCGGGGTTTTGAGGTGATGCTGTGAGCTGGGCGAGAGGCACGTGCTGCTGCCAACGTCCAGAGGGAGCCCCATGGAAAGCACGGGCCAAATCCAGCGCCTGCCATTGCATGTTTAATCTCATTTTTAAACTACAGTGTGGCATTAACTTTGGATTTTACTTATGATTTCCAAAGATAAATTTTGAAAGAGAATAAATGTGCCGTTCTGGCATTGCAGTTTCATGTCCTGAAAATGTAGCACCCTGTTGAATTAATTGTACCGTCTTTTTTTTTTTTTTTTTTTTTACTTTTAATAGGTTTTAAGCAAGCAGGATGTGCCATGTCTCAGATCAGCACTGTAGGGTTAAATTAAGTAATTTTTAGATTCACAATACAAGCTTTCTCATATAAAATCTTTCCAAACTGCAGCATGAAGTCTTGTACTTGCCATATACTTAGTGGGTTTGGACACCTACATTTTTTTTTAATATTTTTGATGTTCTAAAACATTTTTTTTCCCCCGAACAGTGGGAACTATCTTTCTAGGACTAATAACTCACAAAGTTCGAAGCACTGAACTTTTGCCACTGGCGAGCTATTTGTGAAAGACAGACTCACATTCTTTTTGGTCAGTTCCAAACTAAAAAAAAAAAAAGACAGTTTATCCCAAGGCCAGGTTTGTGTTCAGGCCGAGATGTGAAGAAAACACAGGCAGTTAGGAGCAAGTGGTGTTTTAAAGAAAGGTGAGCGCCAGCAAGGGCCCAACTGTGTTGCCACCACTCCATCGGAGAGTGGCTGCAATTCCCTGCTCTACACCTTCCTCTGCCAGCCCAGACTGCCACTTTTTTTTTCTTTTTTTTTTAATTTAATGCCCATTGGGCAGGTTTTAATCTAGCTAGTTCACATTTAAACTGAGCTACTTCATCTTTAGCTCTAGCAAGTACAACATGCAAAACCCCAGCATTAAACATCATCATCCTGGAAAAACAAATGTAGATTTAAAACATAGTAGAGCTTAAAAATAATAATATTTACTGCAGCCCATCAACTGCAATTACATATTTTTGACATTAATAAGCTACAACGACAGCAACTGTAACACACTAACTCCTTAAAAGTCAATGAAAGAACCAAACTGTAGGAAACATTAACCTGGTAATGGCTGGCTGAAAATTGCACTAGGCTGAGGATTCAGGGATAGATAAGGCTATTGTTTCTACACTAAATTACATGTTAAAGGCTATATGATTCAAGCCAATAAAATTTGTATTTCATCTATGAAATTCTACCATCTTAATTGTGCAAAAATGGATTTTTTCTTAATATAATTTGTACATAGTGTGAGGTGTTTACACTTAATAACCATAATATTATTTAATAATTTTATAGAACCTGTACACAATTATAAACAATTTGTTGTGCAATTTACTTTGATTTTTATTCTGTCCATCTGTGAAACGTCCCAGTTTTGCTCGTTACAAATAAGCTAAAAGATCAGCTAGCAATGCTGAAAAGTAGTATTTTTTTCCTCAGCTATTTTGGAACTGAGCAATTACCAAACACAGCTCAGTTCAGTTTTAAATGATAAAAAAACCCTTATAAAGATAATCAGCAATTCCCATCTTTGCAGGAATCCTCACATTCACAGAAATGTCAAGATTTATTTTATTTTATGAGGGTAAACAGAAAACAAATAAAAATATGTTTTCAAAAAGACCAGTTAGACATTATTTGTAAAGCAGAGTGGACAAGAAATGCACACCACGTCAATATAAAAATGTTTAGTTTAGTTTACCATGGAAGGTATCTGTGATATGAATCTACACTTTTTTTTAATCTAAGGTGTCATTATTATTATCCTGACAGATGAAACAAAAAAATAAAATTACCCTTAATGAGATACAAAGAAATCAGATGTTAAATCCTTAGCTGTTGCAAACTCATTTAGTCTAATAAAACGAGCACCACTACAACAGTTCACCAAAGTGAAATGTAGGCCAAAAATACATTTTTTAAATGACAGATTGTGCTGCGTAAACCTGATAGCCAGAATTCTACAATTAGAAAGTATGGAGATGAGGAAGAATTTAGAAAGATTAAAAAACCAAACCAAACCCAACCCAGATCTGTATCACACGTGAGTATACCATGGGAAAAAGGTCACTGACCCTAATTTTAATAGAAAAAATATTTTAGAAAGCTTGGATCTCATGCTCAGAGGTAGGTCTGCTGGAGTTTTCTTCGCTTCTGCCAGTATGAAATTTGGGCCCATGGAAAATAGTATCAAGTTACCAAGAGTTTCTGTAATGATTAGAAAAGCTTGTTTTTATGAGATGTTACTCCCTTGCATATGACATATTATTGCAAAGTAACGGTGGGATTCAAAAGACGTCTGTATTCATATTGGAAATAAACGGCACTTTGGGAAAATAAAAACATGCACGGTAAAAAGAAAAAAAGCTTCTGCAAGAGAAATTTTTTTTTTTCATAAATGAAATGAGAATTAGGTTTCCAGTTTCCATACTTTCTTGGTCCTAAGAAAATCCAGCCAGCGTTTATTTAAATAGCTATAATTGACCATTCTCTGGAAATATTAAGTCACGGTTATATCACACTATTTCTGTTTCTGCGCAAAAGGTTCAGGGCTTTTATACCAGAAATGGAACACAACACTACCTTCGGGGATTTTAATAAATGTAGGGAACACTGCTAGCAAAAGAGTTGCTGTCCAAATAGACTGACATACACAGGCCAATGTAGCCTCTAATGACAGAGTAAGATAATGACAGGCCCCCGGAAGATCAATCTTGGCAGAGTGAAGGAAAAATGCTGGCTTTCTTCATGTTAGCTCATCTCATACATATCTATCTTCAGCTGCTGCCCAGTACTGTGGTGCTCTGCATTAACTACACAGTGGATCAATAACAATTACACCTTCTCAAAAACATGACACATAGCAGGATTGGGTTGACATTTCACTTAGGCCAACATTGATCTCAGTGCATCTGATTCCAGTCCTAAATTCAAGTCAGGCCTGGGTCTAGCTGGAATAAACACACAGTTAAAAACAAAAAAGGAAACCAGCTGCTTGTGCCTTGGCTCAGAAGTAAACAGCACATCCATCTGTGCATCCCCCATCTCCAATCCACTATTCTTCCTGTTGCTATGAGTGATTCTAAAGTTGATCAAAGACTATTTTTTATATGAATTACTCACCGTGACATCAATGTTGATAATATCTCCATCCTGAAGAGGTCGACTGAAACATAAACAGAAAAAAAAAACCAAACAGTGACAGACAGTTCCCAACAAAGGCAATATAAGAATAAACACCTAATGACACATACATAAAAAATCAGGGGGTAGATATTTTGTGATGGAGGAAGGCAGAGGCAAAGAGAATAACCATTTTTAATGTTCAGCTCTCACTACATAGAGAACAGGTGTAGCTGAATATAAAATAATGAGAAACAACTACGAGAAAAACATATCAACACCTGAAAAATCTACCATTATGTTTATTCTTTTTCTCTCACTAGGGTTCAGATTTTACTTTGTGAGTAGCTGAATGTATTGCAAATAAAAAAAAACCCCACATAAATTCAAATACATTTATTCCTTACCCTATACTTATTTTGCTGGAGGGAAAAAAAATCAGACTGTATTGTTTTGGGTTTTTTTTCTACACACTAAATTCTAAAGGCATTATGCTATTTTTTGTTAAGTGTCTGGACAAACAGTAATATTTTTTTCTGTTTCACATACATTTCTGTAACATCTGTCAGCATTGTATGATAACATGATATGCATCTGCAATACGTTTAGATATGACATTTAGTTAAGCTGAAGTATGTTCAATATTAAACACAATTTATTAATTTCAGTTTAACATTTTCATTCCCGGTGGTAAAATATATATTATTGGGGAAATACCTGTCAGGAATACCATGACATACCACGTTGTTTACAGAAGTACAAACAGATTTTGGAAAACCTCCATAGCCCAGAGGTGACGGATAGGCATTCTGTCTGATTATTTCATGATGAACAATGGAATCTATTTCTTCAGTTGTCATGCCAACCTAAAATATCAAACATAACATCCCGTTAAAAAAGCAAAGATAGTTTCTCATATTTACTGAATGTGATTGCAGCCAAGCGTTTCAATGAAATCTTGGAGGTTTCAAATGCATTGCTTTTGTACAAAACACAGAACTGTCTGTTATACTTTATTGATAACTGGACCTTTTTTTAAAAGAGAAAAAGGTTTTAAATAACGCATGCAGTAGAAACGAGCACTCAAAGGTTCCTAGAAAACCCAAAATACTGACTACTTCCTTGCTGTTCTTTTTTCCACATCTGCTTTCTCAACGACACCAATTTTCCATGGCATCTTGTTTCCGTAGCTGCTATAGAAATGTCTGGTTTCAATGCTTTCAGTCCTTTAAAACACAATATTACTTTCCCTTTTTATTTGTAAAACAAAGGATCTTAATTCTTGTAACTGCACAGTACATTTACTATAATGTACCCATGCGCTTTATTAAATTGTTTCCCAAGTATTCTTTAATTTTATAAAAGATTTAAATATTTGGCTTCATATCTTGAGGATATTTTACCTGAAGTTGCCATAGCCTGGATGTGAATCTACAAGCGCTTATCCACCATTTTTAGAAATCTTCACTTTTATGTTTGACGTTTTCTAGATTCATCTTTTTTCTCACTATTTTAAATATTAAAAAAAAACCCTCTCATAAATCATTCAGCCATTTTCTGAGTATCCATGGAGTGGAAAACGCACACGCTTAAAATAACATTCTTCTCGCTTTTCTTTTGGATCGACTCTGTCTCTGGAATGGTTAGAGCTGAAATTTGAAATGTGGTAGGGAAACCTCCCTCATTGAGAAGAAGTGCCTTTGAGGGTTCCTCTGCAAATTGATTTTGATTTGAATGAGTTTTGAGCCTTTGAAAAATCGTACTTCATACACATACACTACAGTAGCTGTGATTTTGGAGGACTTTTTAGTAACACGTGGAATATAGGTAGGCTGTGGCGCAGGAGGCATACTTATCCATATATTGAAATATTCCGTGATCACGCACAGTGAATACAGCCAAGTGCCCTTGTGTAGTGTGCTGAGGATAAAACCAGGTCTATTTGCTCAGCTTGTCTGTTTAACACGAAAACATGGCTGGGCAGATGAGGAGCGATGAACCTGCTCGAGACCAGGATTTGGGGTTACTGTGCAACCCCCCCTGCTTTGCAGTAGCCATTGCAGCCTCTGCGCTGGGATGGCAGCTGCAGCCCCGATGCACTGTCTGTATTGGATACTGCAGCCATCGGTTCTGGATAAATACAGGTTTGATGCTCTTGCCTTTGCTCACCCATCTATCATCTACAGCCCACAGGCAAACCAAACCTTTTGGACACTCAGCAGACAGATCTGTGCTCTCTGCATGGCAGGCTTACACACTGTGAAAAGTACTGCTTTTAACAGTATCCACTTTACTTTTTAAGGAGCTTTTGCTAGCTGGGCAATGTTGGGGAGGCACCTACTGCACATCCCATTCCTTATTTGGGACGGTGCAATCTGATGGTACCTAACAAAATACTTCCATGTCATAGAATTTGGTGCTTTATTCCCAAGTCTTTAACTCAAACCCAGGAAATGCTACTATATATAATACCATATTGTATTTTTAAGTCCCACAGGCAGTAAATGGTAACATCAAACCCCTGCTCAGCACAAACTTTGTCCCTCTGTATCCATGCATTGTAATGCACCTTTGTTATACTGGGGGACATTACTGCCAGCTAAATAGTATATTATTTTATATATATAAATATATATATAACATATAATATATAATATAATAATATAACCAGCTAAAGCACAGGCGAGAGCTGGTTTGGAGAGCTGTGTGCAAGGTGGGTTCAGCAAGACAACAGGAACAGGTGGAGGGATGGGGCTCTTCAGATAAAATAGGAGTGCAGAGTCTACCTTATGAGATAGCCTAAAAGAGCTTGGTTTGTTTAGTCTGGCGCACTGAAAGCTGTAATAGCTCTATTACTGTGTGAAGGGGACAGACTCAAGGAAAGGCTGTTTAAATTAAAGAGCGGTGTTGGCACAAGAACAAATAGGTATAAACTGGCGACGCGCAGCACCAGGCTGGAAAGCAGAAGACGCTCCCTGTCAATGAGGGAGGGTTTTGGAGAGTCCTCCCAGTCAGGGGAGTCTTGGCCAAACACTTACTGGTGTAAAATGGAGCTCACCACCTGTCTGCAGCTGGCCTGGGCAGCAGTCTCAGCACCACTACTCCAAGTGCCACCTCCATCCCAGTCAACAGCTCCTGGTCACGTAATTCTTACCTTATACACCTTCTTGCTCAAAAACATTCATTACTTGTATGTAGTAATTTGCTAGATATAAGGAAGAAATTCTTTACAATGAGGGTGGTGAAACACTGGAACAGGTTGCCCAGAGAGGTAGTGGAGGCCCCATCCCTGGAAACATTCAAGGCCAGGTTGGACGGGGCTCTGAGCAACCTGATCTAGTTAGCGGTGTCCCTGCTCCTGCAGGGGGGTTGGACTAGATGACCTCTAGGGGTCCCTTCCAACCCAAAACATTCTATGATTCTATGATTCTATTATGTTTGATTTGGCAAATACTATGAACCACATCATAAGCTATACCACACTGCATACATATATATTTTACACATGATAACAACCAAAGAGTATTAGTGAAAAACTGCTCTCATTCAAAACCCACATTGAACCCTGATCCTTCAGAAACATGTATATGCCCTTAACTTTATGTAAGTTTCACTGTACTGGAAAGTAATTGCACATAAAGAAGTTAAACATGCACGAGCATATGTAAGATTAAAGCTTCAGGCAGTTTTGTTATTGGCCATCCCAGCTCCAGAATTAAACCTCTGGGAAGGTGCGATGATAGCTGAAAGAAAAATGCATGGTAAACCATTTTAAGTCAATGACATTGATCTATAGTCCCCATCTATGTCTGCATCTCATAGCTACTCAACCCATTTTAGTCTATCCAGTATGCTATTACATGAAATACCAAGGCAAGGCTAGAAAAGCACTCCTTCATCTGCAAAACCTGGTAGGAGGCTCCTCCTAGTACATTTTAACTTGGGAGGTATCCCAAAAAGCATACTGTAGAAACATTACCAGAAACCATGAGGCTTTATTATCAATGCACTCTGGAAAATTGAGTGGAATTTGGCAGCTGTTTTTTCCAACAGCAGCTTTACAAGTTGCGCTGGACCCCGCAGGACAGCGAGGGGCTGAAGGATGGACAGGAATGGAGGAGGCAGCCCAGCCCTTCGGACTTGCACACATGCAGAGCTGGAAAGCACAATGTACGAGGAAGATGGGCCATGAAATGAAAGGAAAAAATGTAGCATGGGCCTTATGAGAAACTCACGTGATTTGGCACAATCTGAACAGAGGGAAATTACAGAGAGACATTGCACCTGAGCCAGCAACTCACTCTAAGTACTATATAGGTCCAAACAGGCATACCATGGACTGAATGAAAACTTAATAAATCCATCTTTTTTCAGTATCTAACTTAAAGTTGGAG
>NW_009260022.1:4028983-4058412 GCF_000687185.1 Egretta garzetta | reverse complement strand
TAAAAGACATTCAAGCTGTTATGGGACTTCTGTAATTGTTACCTTTAAGCCCTTTCCAGCCAGAAGCAGGACATGACGGGCCAATTGACAAGCTTGACGAAGCCCTTGAATCTGATCTTCATTCTTAATTTCTATGTCGTCTCCCCAGTCTGGTACAATGCCTGTCGTCACATAGTCTGGCTTCTTTATGTGCTTGGAGAAAAAGGATTGAAAATGAAGATCAGAAAACTGAGCATGACAATGGGATCATTTTCTCAGATACTGCCTCCTGCTTCATGGCAGCTTGCCCTTTCTGTCGTAGTATCGACCTTCCTAAGCCATCAGGGCAAACCCTCAAGGCTGCCTCAGTATTTCTTCCACTGCCCTTTTGAACTTAACATTGCCTGTTACTACTGACTTACACAGTCTCTTAACCTTCCAGTGCTGAAACCCCAGATACTGCAGCCAACTTCCAGCACAGACAGTCGCAAGTTTTAAAACTGTGAGAAAGAGTCTTAAAAGCTCTTTATTTTCTTTTGTAAAGAGGCACATTTTCTACAAAAGGCATCTAAACATTGGAACTGGCGGGACGAACATACAGAATTAGGCTTAAAAATAAAACTGATCAAATCCTTAGTTTCTCCTTCAGACAAAACTCCTATCAACTTCCCTAAGATTGCTTTCTAAGAACCTTAGGATTTAACTTACTTTAATTTAGAGTTTTTTACTTATTAATCTGGTTCATATATTGTGCCCAAATTTGTCCACCTACAACACTTTGCAAGTGTATCCCAATTCGCTGTGTCAGGGAAAATGTAATAAACTGCATTTTTTGCACACATAAAATTCTCAGCCCTTGTATAGAGGTGAAAAGTAATTTCTAATTTTTTAAAATCCACAACAATTTCGTGACACATCTATAAACACAACAAACTAATAATAATGGTAACATCCTTGCGTAGGATACACGTGTGTAGTTAGCATACAGACTTCAAGAATAAAAAGGAAAAGATTTTGTTTTTTCCAAAGAGATGGAAATGCACTTTCTCTTGGAGGGTCATGGGCTGTTTCACTGGCTGGAGAAGAGTCCCTTCACCCCCCACAGCCAGGCTGATTCTCTGCCACACTGGCCACAGGGTGAGTTTTGCACTGACTTCAGAAAATACAGAATCAAGCTGGCAGGCATAAAACAAAGTGGGCACTTGAGCTGTACACAACAAGCCCATACAACGGCAGGGTGTAGGAGTAAAGAAGAGTGTGGCAACCAATTTGCTCTAGCGGGACTTTATATAGGAAAACTATTGTTCCTCCTACGGGTATTTAATTTCTACTCTGATAAAAAGTGAAACTATCTTCAGTGGACTTACGTCAACAGAATTTCAGATTTACATTTAATTCAAATTAATGGCATATCAACCCTAACAACATCCTATTGCAGTAGTTTAGGACTTAATCTAGAAAAAAACCCCACCATTTCCTGGATTAGCAACTCCATACACAGCAGCACCCTTGCTTTCACCTTGGAGGGCACTTAGCTAGTAACTGCTGAGACCTGACCCTGCTGACCTGTAAGGTCTGTTAACGGAGAGGCCCAAAGCAGCATACATACAAATGTCTATGTATACAGTTTCACACCAACATCTTGAAAAAAAACCATGTTATTTCAATGTGACAAAGTAGTAACTTTGCCCTCATGTTTTCAGAGTTGAAGAATTGGACTGATCTTTAGACAGTCTGAGAACTCTGTGCTGCAAAGACAACTTTTCAGTATGCCAATATATTTCTCCCTCCTTATCCTTAAAGAGGCATCTAAATACAGGAAAAAAAAAAGTTTGTAAGTTCTACAATTTTTAAACCTTTGAACATATATAAAGCATGTAGCCCTATGGTCCCCCTGCACACAGAGCTTCCATAGCCTCCTAGGTGTAAGAGCCCTACATCCAACATCCTTATCTGCTTTCCTGTCTAACAACTTTTTAGTATTTCTGGCCCATGGAAATACTCTATATATTGCATAAGAGTTCTATAATCAAATGAAAAGTAAAACTTAAAAAAAAGTACTAATACATATCCTGAAAAACACTGGTTAGAAAGGGTACTTTGGTTTTGTTTTGGCTAAAGGAAAGATACTAAACAGCTAATCTGTATGGTGTAATTAAATGGGGAAAGAAAAAAGAAAAAGAGGAAACCATAAGTGGTACACATGTTAAAATTGCATGGAAAAATTTCTTTTGGCTCTAAAGTAAATAAAAATAAAAGTATGTGTTGCAAGAAAAAAACCCACACTTGGGGATAGCAAATACCGAGTTTAGAAAATGCAGTGGGGTTGCAGGACAGCTACCAGCATGTATTGTATGTTCTCTTCCTAAATCTGACATAACCAATTAACAAAACCTTCAGTGAAATCTAAACATTTTTATAATTAGCTTGCTAGAGATTTATACAGAAAACGATTTCAGATGATCATGTAATATTCCTACTGACTTCTGGTAGGACCATCTGTAATCCTCCAAAGCGAGAATCTGGACCCAGAAGTGTTAAGTGTTGACAGATGATTATAATATTCCACATTTATACTATCATAACTGAACACGCCCCAAGTTTAAGCTCCCTAATAACTAGATATGCCACTGTGTTTAACATAGTAGGCAGCTGAAAACTTCTCTCACCAGCGTTCCTATTTCAAATACCAGACCAAGCAACAGGACGGTGATCCAAACCCCCATCTGTCGGACAATGAATACACTTGATCATGCCTGCAGTCGAACTCTATACTGACAGAAGAACAGATTAGGTAATAGAAATTGCAGTACCTTAGGAACTGGGTGAGCTGGAGAAACTGTGGCTGGCCAAACTATACTATAAGCAGTATTTCTTTGTCCCTGAAAAAAGAAGCATCTTCGCTGTTGATTGCTTGACCGCCTGTGCAGGTAGACACGATTGCACAAAGAAAAGATTATGTGGCAGCCAGTCACAGAACCTGTTAAGAGATAAGTTAAAATGGTTAACATTTTTTTCCACTACCACATTACAAAATGGAAAGTATGCAAAAAGAAGGGCATCGTGTAAAACAAACCATGGAACTCATGTAGTAGCCAAGGGTAGTTCAAATTGTTCAAATCTTGTACCGTTAAAGAAAAAGCATTAATAGCGAGAAGCAATGAGAACAAAAAACCTGCCTAAACAATACTTCAAAGCTTTATAAAATACCACATCTATTTTGAGTCAATGCATTAAAAAGCAGCATGGGTAAATTCTCCAAAGCTTACAGCCGGGAGTGACGCTCCAGCTGGCCCCTGCTTGTAGCCATTTGCACGGCTAGAAGCTGCACTGTTCGAGGCTTGCGGAAATGGTGAATAAGGGACAACAGCAAGAAAAGAGGAGAGGAAAAAACGATTTAATCTTGATTTCAGACAGTATTTTCACCCGTATTTCTGTAGAATTGGTCACAGATTTGAACATAACCAAGTTAATGTTGCTCTCACCATTTGCACCAAGACACAAGGAACCTGGTTTAATTTGTCCTGCCTAGCAGGGCAACAGAACAAACTATCAAGAAATATTTTTAATCTTGGCCAAAGGCAATTGAAGGGATTAAAATTTGTAATTGACTTGGAATATTCAAATCAGATTTCCATTTAATTCACATGGGACTTTGGGATGACAATTCATCAGAGTATTAATTGCTCAAACTTAGTTGTTGGGCAATGACACATTTTGCCCCCCCCCCCCGCAAAGAAGAAAAAAAAAAAAGAAAAAAGGGTAAAAATAGGGCATTGATGCCCAAAGGTTGTCAGAGACATCAAAACCAAAATAATGCATCACAAAAGACCATGCTAGCATCAAAACTGGGAAATACACGAAATTCAAAAGGATTATTTACACTGCCCAATTAAACTACAATTACACGTAGTGCATGTTTCCACTACTTGAACATTTTACAATCTAAACAGAGGGGTTTTCTGAAATGTAAGTTTCACATAACAGTTAATCTGCTTCTGAAAAATGTCATATGTGTACAAACACAAGAGAAATCTTTGTGGCAAGTAACCTTATAAGTCTTTTTACTAAAGAGTTTTCGTTTAAACAGAAGTAACTAAACATTTTTATATCACGGAAATTAAGAAATTTATCTACTGCATATTTTTTAATTATGTAAAAATTATTTTTTTTTAGAAGAAGAATTTCTTCCATATCATGTATGTTTCTATTGTACCCTCCTTCCTTTCCTTTGCATGCCTTTATCATATCCAGATGCAGAAATTATCCTTCCACGTGCACACTTGGCTTCACAGACAGCCCTTTTATAGCATTCCATGATATACAGGAGATTCGAGTTATGCACCTTTTTTGGAGTCCCAAAACCCAGAATGAATGAAATAGTTGCATGGGGTTTGCTTTAGAAATGTTCCTGTCTCTTTGCATACTGATCAGTGCTATGTTTATTTACCAATATCTGAATTTGTATAACACTTGAAAGTTTGTAGAGACTTTTAATCAATGTAAGCAATTTTTTACTGTTTTTTTAAATGGTTTCTGAGTAGTAAGGCAGAGTTGGAGAGCGAGGCTCAGACCAAGCTCTCTGTATAACCTAGGTACCCCAATGGAAGTTGCCTGCTTCAGGTGTCTCCATGGAAGCAGAGCTGCCCAGTTAACAGAGGGTGGATTGGTTTGGTGGTGTTTTAATTACCATTTAATCAACAACTTCATCACCTATGGCTTTGCTAGGGTCTCCTTCACAAGAAGAAAATAATTGTCCACTTAAAAAAAAAATAAGTCTGGGCCATCTAGCCTTCACAACATGTAAGCACAACCAAAGAGCCCAAAGCATCCTACAAACTCTCTGGCCGCTTTGTACCCGTTTCTGGAAGCTGGAAGCACACAATCTGCTGAGGTAGCAACTTTTGGGACATTGGAAGTAGCAATCAGTCCGCCAGTGCAAGCTAAGGTGGCTCTTTCAGAGTGCAGTGGAAGTACCTTGCTCTTACCGCAGCTGAAGGTATTATAAATATATTGAAAATCCACACTCACTGATGTGGTCGGTTCAAGTCCACGTGGACCTCAGTACGTGGACATGTATTTTCCTAACGCATGGCATGATGCCTGGGCACCTAGTCTACTGTGTAAAAGTTTAATTGGGGAAGAAAAGGTGCAAGTGTGCTTGTCAGTTATTCAACAATAAAACTCCAAATGTTCCAAATGCACACTCTCAAATACATTAAACCATTTCATACTCATAGGTGCATACCTATCGACTATCCCACATTCAGAAGGGCTACCTTTTTATTTGGAATAAAATTTTTACTTCTACTCTCCCAAAGATACACTGTAAGTGTTGTCACAAGATAACAGGATAATAAGGTACTGTAGTCTGTTGTTACTCTACTAACTACTCATTATAAACCAGACTCATACAAAAATATCTGCTACTTGAACAGGTGAAATGCGACAACCAAATAAATATCACCATAGTATAATACGACTTCTAAAATACATTGCAAGAATTATAAACACAGGACAACTAAACCTTTATTTGAAATGTAAAAAATTATAACAGAAAACATTCTCCTACAAAGTAAAAATAAAATTAAATAAAATGGCATTAAAATATAATGAAGTTACTGTTTTATAATGAAAATCTGGACTCCATCCACACACTTCCTTCCTTAAGAAGGCCTTCCTAATGTCTCCACAGCTGCTTTTATTTTTTAAGCTCCCATATTCACAGCTAATTCGATATAGCAACATCATCAATCACTGGAGACAGGAACAACTGGCTGTATTCTCCAAGTCTGGCTCAGATATTCCCTCCTCCCCATCCCTTACACCTATCAAAGCTTTCCTCGGTGCCTTATTTACTTCTGCAACACTGGCACTCGAGCAGATCCTTTTTGTTAAGCTTGCTGTGTATATTAATTACTGTAAGATAGTTCATAAACGTGGGATTTGCGCAGCTGCCAGTGGAAACTGCAGCCGTCGGAGCAAGCCCAGCATTTGAAGCCGGGTAGCCTGGTAACACGCCAGCACAGCCCGGATGCAAAGTTGACCCTTTACGCGTTTCTCCTCTCCCCCAACAGCAAGGCTACGTCACTTGCCAGGAGTAACGGAGTATTTACTATCAGCTACAATAAGGAGAATTATTACCAGCGTTACTGAATCACATCAGCAGATAGGATGTACCAAGCACAGAAAATTACAGACAACTGCTCCTCTGACTCGACAGTGAATCACACTGTGCAATCTGTATGCACGCATGTCCTGCTGCAGCTGCTGGATTCCTCCGCATACCTTCCAGACCTTAATTTGTATTAATAATGTAAATATGCACTGTGAGCTTTTGTGAATTACCAGATGAATGTATCTTGTGTGGAAATTACATTTTATTTTTCTTTTAAACGAGTCAGCCAAAGGGGCTGAATACAGAATTCAAGTACGATGATGGGTGGGAGCATTTTAAGTGACTGATTTTGCAGCACAATGTGCCCTATATTTATTAGCCTTTTACTCCAGGTCTATTTTAATTGTTATCTGTTCATGCATGCTATACTATATAATGAAATGCTCCCATTTCACTCACACAGTAGAGAGTTTTTTATGTGTATCTCTACTAATGACCCTTAATTAAGTTGATTTTAGTCATTTAAATGTGATTTTCCTCTGGTCAAGAAGTATTTTTAAAGGGAGATGTTGGAAATGAACTTTCACATAAGCCCTCTTCTAATGCTTCTTGTTTAACAGTTACAGCAATTTATCAGCTATGTTTTCAATGAATGAGGTCTGGAGTAGTCATGCAAAAAACTCCTCATCTACATGATTCATCAAACGTGACTGTTAACAACCATTTTTGGGGGTTTTATTTATGAAAGACTTCAAGCTTCCCAGCAATTAGCAAAAATGTTACCAAAGGACAAACTTCATTACAGTTCTAAGCTACAATAAATATAAGGGTACATCTTAAAAGGGTCAAGAAATAAATTTAACATATTTTAGAATAATTTAGTAACAGTATCAACAGAAGCACAGCACCAAAGTTATTTAGGATTACAAGAATTAACATCCAACTGATTTAGGAAATAAAATCAGCTTGCTCTTGATAAAGTAAGTCTCAATTAATATATACGAACAATTAACAACATTGAAAGTATTGGCCAAATAACTTATTTTTAAATATGTGGTTTTATAAGCATATGATTGTATATATATGTATATATATACATACACACATATATATATTTTAAACTTAAAAAAAAGAATGACCATGGAGATTTTCTTAGTATATATGTGTATGAGGGTAAAACACTAGAAATCTTTAATTTGGCTTGTCAAGTCATTTTAATATTAAATCATAATTTTGCTTCTTGTGAAAATATTAATTTTGCTGAAACTTCAGAGGAAAAAAGTTTGAAGTGAGGTATTAAAAATCACTACGGGTAATAATATGTGGAATCCAACCAATGCAACTAGGTAAGAATATATAGCTTTTTATTGTTAATTGCCAAATGTTCCCATTTTTCAATCCAAAATAATGTCTGTGGTTTGATAGATTTTTACTTGTAATTGTAATTCTAACTGTCTTAATGAAGCACTGACTTTGTAATCCCCATGTTGCAAAGGTACGTGCAAGCTTCAAAAATAGGATGGGAAAGATTAAAGGTTCTCTCCAACTCTGTGTAACCTGTGTAGCAGAAGAGCAGCTCACATTTCACAAGCAATAACCTGTGCATTTGCTAAAAAAAAAAAAAAAAAAAAAAAGGAAAAAAAAAGAACAACATAGGGAAATGCCTGAGGCAGAAGTTGAAACTGATTGGGCAAAGTAGAAGGACAAGAGCCCTTGAAATTAAACAAAAGCAAATTCATTCTGGTGACAGATGTTGATTACATCAAAGCCACGAAAGAACTTTTTTCCTGTTTCTTTTTTTCCCTTTTTTGCAAGTAATACCTCCGCATTTTCTGTACGTTAAGGATATAACGTATCTTAATCAACATAACCCAACATGTAATAACTCTTAAATTTGGTAAAAGTATATTGTAACGAGGTCTTAACGACAGGCTTCTCCAAACAAGAGTGTATTCACATGGTCATGCCTGCATACCCGTGCTGGTCACGCCATCATCAGCCCCTTACTTCCAGGGGTTAACTGCTCTGGCAGCCAAATAAAATACAGAGCGCGCTGTGTAATTATGGAGACAGTCAAAGGGCAGACTCTATTTTGAAATCTATTTGCACAGACAAGGTCTTCCAATTTCGCTTACAGGAAACAAGCTGGTAAAGGGGGTCTCCTCCTCTCCAGATGCTTTCCACACTTTTTTCCCACATCAGGAAATCGTGGACATGGACACCATGCAGCACTGTTTCCTGGATTGCAGGACTATGTCATTACAAGGAGAAGAGCAAGTCCATGCTCGTGAGAAATATTTCCTCCTAATTGCCCATATTAGGGGAAAGCAAAACCCACAAGGACTACTGAAAATGTGACTAGCAGCAATTTGCAAACAGGACGCAGCCACAGCTGTCATGATGGTACTGGAAAAGAGAAAACAGAAATGAAAGGGTAAAAACACTCTGGTTTTAATAGCATGATTGGGGAAATGAAATATTCATCAGGATGGATGTGACTTCAGTTACAACAGCAACACATTGGTGAAAACCTCGACAACAGCATGCTTATGACTGTACTCTGATAAACCGAAACGCAGGCCAGTATCTTGCAAACATTATATTCTAATTGGCATTGTTTTATTTAATTATTGAAATTAACTGGAAATTAACAACAGAAGTTGTTTAGTTAATAAAGGCATTAACAGAATTGCTGTCCTCATTACTCCCATAAGAGCCAATGAAGCAAGGCAACAGCCAAATGCCGACCGACTCCAAGGGAGCAGAGTCAGCCCCTCCTTGCCGACACCACTGGGACTCCTCAGTGACACTGAAAAAAGTCAGGTTTGACCCTCAGGACCAGTTATGCTCCCTGCTAATTAAAATTTTGCCCTTACTTCATGGAGAGCGGAACCAGGCAATTTGTTTGCTATATGCTAATACAAATGAGTTTTTAATTGTGTGTAAATTTATAAACTACATAGAAATATATTCTTGTTTATCATTACTTATTATGACTTAGTCTAGACCAGCACACTGAAATAATGAATCAGTGGCTTCTGGAATAGTGCCGTTCTTTTAATTCATTATTCAGTCAAACTTAGGGCCAACAAAATAGCTGTTCTACAAGTTGGTAAACTGGGAAACCACAGAGAATCAGAACCTCTTCTATTTACAGGAAGGATGACAGCCTAAGGGTACTTCATCCCAATAATAACAACATTCAAGTAATGGTGCCCAGGTCATGACAAGCCATGACCCTCCCCATAGCTCCTTCAGGAAGCTGGCTCGGTGCCACCTTTTATCAGCAGCAACCGACAATGGAACTTTAACAAACAAGAAGAAAAGGAAA
The DNA here is from genome assembly GCF_000687185.1 of Egretta garzetta. Classification (NCBI taxonomy): domain Eukaryota; kingdom Metazoa; phylum Chordata; class Aves; order Pelecaniformes; family Ardeidae; genus Egretta; species Egretta garzetta. The sequence continues at coordinate 4,048,984 of NW_009260022.1, read as the reverse complement.
AATTAATTTTATATCCTTAAAAACCCCTTCGGCCAATCAAGCAGTTGTGTGTGTATGTATATATATATACACACATATATACACACACACACACACACACACACAGACACACCAAGCCAGAATAAGAAATAAATTCACTGACTGAGTAAAATTCTGGTGTCATTAAACAGCACTTTCCCATTTTATTACAGGATTTTAAAAATACAGAGTACAATCTAACTATATCTGAGTATTAATTTATATACCAAAGGAAATTAATTGTCTATTACAGAAAGTGGGACTGGGCTGTGCAGACTTAACTTTGGGAACAGGGCATTGTAGTTCTCTAATAAAGCTGTCCATCCTAGCGTTATTTTTACTACATTATCTCTCTCCAGTAGAATAATGCAAGTAGAAAATAAAAAGAAAGTGTTGCCTAAAGCAGTATCACAGAAAGAAGTCAGGTACAAAAGCTGGACAAAGCAATATTAAGAGTTTCACACACAGTTAATATCAGGGGAATTTAGGCTCTGGATCACAGCATCTGGCAAGTTTCAACTTCTGTGACTAGCAGGAGAAACATTCCTCTTATGTTACTGCATTCCTGTATTGAGTAAATTAATTTATCATAAAGTGAATAAATTAGAACGAGAAACAGATCTGCTCAGGTTTGCATATTTAAATACATCTTTCAGTCACTTTCCACCTATCTTTAGTTCTTTTAAAAGATCAGAGGAACTACTTTTGCTTGAAAGACTAATTATTGTATTCATTATTTTGATTTTGTAGGGAAGTAACAACTGTTGGAACAAGTTACTCAGTTTAAAAAATAGCCATTGTTTCAAATTAAAATAATAAGCTATTCAAATAGTCCTTACACACACGCACAATACCGAATCTTGTTGTTAATATGCACACGCCCACAGCTTTAACATTCATTGAATCCTACTGGGATAAAATCTTTTCAGGTGCTCTGTGAATCGACTGGTTTTCAACTGGCATGGTTATGTCCTATATCCCATATACATGCCTGACACAGTATTAAATGTTAAAAATAAATCCTACTTTAATCTCTTAAATTTCCACCTGAAATGGAAAAAATATGTCTGAATCGCCACAAAAAAACATTTCCCACAGAAACCCTTTCAGGGGGTGAGCAAGGCTGCTGAAATAAGAGTAATCTTTGCAGAGAATATTTAGGAGTGCTCTTGAACATCATAGCTTGAGACACAGGAAGAGAATGGGCAGTCAGGAGTCTTTTCCCCACACAAAATGTAAGACCCGTTGCAATAATTATCTTCAATACACCTGCAGCCAAATCCCTAAGGATACAAGAACGTTCCTGAATAGTAAGGCAGTCTTATCTCAAAATAAAAAAAAAAAAAAAAAAAAAAAAAAAAAAAAAAAAGTGTATACTGCTAGCAATTTCGGGATTAATACCTTAATAAAATAAGATTACATTACTACTAGTTTGATAAAAATGACAGCTAACAGTGTTTCTCGCCTTATATTAAATGTTGTTAACTACTTGTATTCACATGAAAACACAAGTTACATTAGGACAGTGAGTCTTTACTGAGAAAGCATATATGTGTCCCTCGCTAGAGTGAAGAGTGTGAGGCTGGGGAACTACATCCTATAACCCAGACTTCAAAATACATGAGCAGAGAGGTGTAAGAGTTTAGAGCTGTTTCTACTAAACTATTGCGGTGGTAGTGGAAACGAGTTCTTCTGGTTTTTTTTTTTCCCCAAGACAGCACTGCACAAGGAAGATGTTCCAATCAAGGCCTTGCTGCAGATAACTTGCAGCATCCTTATTAAAACATTTATTTTTAAACCTGTCAGTCATTAGTATGTGCTACTAATGCGTAACTTGGAGGCTTATTCATAAATATGTGACATTTGGGTCACTGAATGAATTATAATGATAGGATTACGGATCGAATTTGGAAAAGTATGGTATAATGTTTGGGAGCTGTTTTAATTTTTTTTTTTTTTTAAATACCTTTCACTTATCTCCATGCTTAACATTTACAAAGACCTCTTTCGTATCATAAAAGTCCCTGTTTATCAAACAGTGATACAGGAAGAAGTTGTTTACATTTTCAGAAGTACCAACATACATCACTTATGACAAAAAAAACAAGCACTCCATAAGAAATTCTCAATCACTGTCAATCATATGCACTAAAATATACATAAATCAAAGCATGTGGTGTGAACTATATTAGATTCAAACTGAACATAGAATTACAACTATAACAAACAAAAAACAAATAATTACAAGTGACTCATAGGCCTATCTACACATCTCACCAAACTGCTGGAAAGATAGGTAACCATAGAAACCTGACAGCCTAAATTCAGTACTTTAAAATTTTTATTTAGTTTAAAATGCTGAAAATGATGTTTTTATTTGACGAAATCCTTATTTTTAAAGGCTTCAGCTTTGGTTCTGGTACTTAAATAAATGCTTAAAATTATTTCATCTCTCAGTTACTGTTAGATTTGATTTTATCTAAGTAAAGATTACAGCTCACTCTTTGTAATATAAAATACTTGTTAATACTTGTTAATATGACAAATTAATATTTCTAACATTTCTTTAATGATTGAAATTAAATAATGATATAAAACAAACACTCCTGCACTTACTATGAAATGTTTTGCATATAGACTTTTCTAAGCTGCATACTAGCAAAAAAAAAAAATAAATTACTCAAATTAACTGTTAAAGCTGAAATGCTAATAGCCTTTTCAACTTATAGTTCTTTTGCACTGACAATTACAATTTGCATGGCTTAAAATTTAATACTATGATTAGTACTAATGTCCTATATTTTACTTCATAAGCTAAATGAGAAAAATATTATTTTTGTAGTTCACTGGCTCTTATACTTAGGCTGTAATGTTCAGTGTGTGTTTCATTATGCAGATGAGCAATGGATGTCGTCTAACATGATTTAAATGGGTCAACAGTATTTTCCTATTCACATTAATCATCCAGACAGCCACCAAAAAAAAAAGAAAAAAAAAAAGCCTTGAAAACTAATGTAGGAAATCTCTTGTTATCACCGACTCTTCCCACTAGTCAAACAACAGCAAACACATGCTACAGGCGATGGGAGCCTCGCAAACCGGGGACCCCGGCCGCAGCCGGTGCCGTCAACGGGCAGCGTTCCCCAGGCTGCCCGCGGCCCCGTGCCAAGAATGATTCTCGTCCCGTGAAGTTCAATGGGAGCTGTGTGTTGACAAACTGAGCAAATTTGAATCGGCAAAATTCATTCTTGGCACGGGCACATGCAACTGTGCTGAATGCAAAGGCGTGCTGCCCGCTGACGCTGCGCCGGCAGCCGGGCTGTTCTTGCGTAAATACACTTGTTGGAAAACTCCCACTGAAGTCAAAGGACACAGGATCAGGCCAATTATTTATAAAACACATTAAAATTAAGGGATCTATTCTCAAGCTACGTAACCATCATCTATGCCCCATTTCATATATAGCATATTGCAAATAAAATGGTAATTTCTAAGTAACAGTGCTTCTGTGGAAAGGGAAGCCGCTCTAACAAATGCCAAAGGGAAAAAACGTAAGTACAAAACAGGCAGAAAGTAACAGGAAGATCAGGTGCCAAACATTCAGAGTCATTTATTCAGTGACTGTAAAATTAGGATAAAAAAAAAAAAAAAGGAAGCGATCAGGATTCCCTCAAACACGAAAGTACTGCCCTGGAACAAAACGTCTATAAAGGCAGAGATGACACATTTGACTATATTGCAGTCTAGCAGGGCTGGCAGAACTTACTTGGGAAATGCCACACTGTTCATACCCTGGGGCAGATCCTGCTGGACAAGAGAGGTGAGGTCTGAGCTTCTGGGAGACGGGATGCATGGGCTGCGAGGCCAGTGGCAGGCGGGTGGTGGGACTCCTTTCTTACCTCTTCCCTTATTGCTGCTGGACAGTGGCGTTACCAGCAACTGCTCTCCGCATCCATCGTTATTTAGGCACACTGGTATCAGCACCACCATTGATATTTCCATTTTTTTTCTAGTAACAAATTTTAAACCTTAAAACTTTGGCTTTGGCTTCCATTGAAAGTAGCTGTTATTTGCTAAATAGGTGTCAGTGATACAGCACACACCTCTTCTCCAGAAGCTATACTGGCCACTCACTTGCTACCACGATCCGAATTTCTGATTTTGAGATATGAAAGCCAGTAACATGGCTTGGGCACTGGCCACCAGATTTCTCTGACAGCTTTCACCATGCTTCCTTTTCCAATCCATGGATGTAAATGAAGGGGACTAGGAACTGAGTTTCAGCTTTAGTAAACTTTAGTAAACTAATCAACATATAGCAAGTAAGAGGTTTCCAACTATTCAGACCTTACAAGACTTCACTTGCAACACTCATGCCCTGGACAAGTGTTTCACCAGTACCTAATAAGCAGCTGGGTACAGCAGGCACCTTAACTGGATGCAGTTAACTGCTCAGTGCAAAGAGCTAAGGCATCTGTGGGCACTGACCTGGTGGCTGATTTACAGTAAATTAAACGATAACCACCATTATGATGACTAAGGTTCAGTCTTTGCCATGACCTTTTCTAGGTGTTGGGAACATGGAGGAGAGATCAGTGCATTTCACGGTGCGACAACGCACATGTAGGTCAGTATCTGGCACACTCGATTCCCCTGTGCCCTGTCCCACGTCACACACATCACGGGGAGTTAAGACAACTGACATTCAACATCTGCAAGCTTCTAAAGCATGCCTTTGGGACTGGCTCCAGCCCTGCCCCTCTGGCCCCTTGCTTTCCAGTAAGAAAACATCACATTTGGATCCCAAGAGCTAGCTGGGAGCCCTGAGCAGTAAGGAAGGACCTCTGGGTTTCTCCACTGCCCCATACCCCACGCTCAACATCCCAGCTACTGCTCCTGCTAGGAGGGATTTCCCGGAGGAACTGCAAGCAGCACTTGTCTTGTTGAAACAAAGACAGTAAGTCACAAATTACAGCAGCTGCTTAAACCCTAGAAAGCAGATCATGCAGTCCAGTTGCACTTTAGGCAGTGCCTCTCACCTCCAAATCTTGACCTCGTTCCCCATCACTTCTCCCGATGCAGACTTTACAGGTGTCAGCCACCCACAGAACACCTCCCCGCTGCATACAGCACGCCAGGGATCGCTATGGCAAGTCCCACGATAACCATTCCCCACACTGGCAGACTTACAACAAATAGAATACTTCATTTCTAAACTATCTTCACCTGGCTATTCACTCAATTTCTACTGTTCATTGGACTACTCCACTGTCTGATTTTCTAAGATAGACAGAGTAAGCAAAGGGTCTTCGCAAGAAATTAGGTCTCCAACTCCTTTTTCTAGACTGAAAAGGATGTACACAGCTCTTCTCTGCACAGATAGTAAATCTATAAGAAGCAATAAATGTTTTGCTTTCCACAAGATGAAGATAATCTAACTTGCCAGCTAAATATGACAGGCATTTCTTCAGAGCAGGCTTAGCTACCTTGTCTGCGGGGCTGGGCAGCAATCCATGAAATTATCCATGGGGACATCCCACTTAACCAATTACTAATTTGCAAACACAACTCAGAACACTTAGATTGTCTTGCATGATTTGTCAAACATCCACCTCACCTCTCTTTTTTTTTGTTGTTGCTGTTACAGGTTCGTGGTTTAAATACACAGATTGGCAATAGTATTGCCCACTGGAGAGACAGATCAGTGCGGGCAGCAACCTGAGCCCACACCTGGATCTCCCAGTTGCTCTGACAGAAGCCAGCTGCTTGCAAGTGAGGAAAAGTTCCGACCAGCTCGCTTATGTATTTATTTATCTGGAGCTTTGGTTAGATAGAAACAGCTCCAGAGGCAGAACTGACACAAGAGACAAAATTTGTAAAGATAAGAATTACATAAAAAGAAAATTTTTTTGCAAAGGCTTCCCATTCAATTTGACATAAAAAAGGGCATTTTTACTTCTAAGTAAAATTCAACATGACTGGAAGAGAAGGCTGCATAGCTGGCTGTGTGCTATGCCAGACACAGGCACATATTGCATTACTCATGGGCAGGACTGAAAAAACAAATGAAAAATGGGCTAGTAGTAAAGCCATGCATGTGGTGAGAAGTATACACTGGTGCTATTAAGAAAGGCCCATGATCCCAGCAGCCCCTGGTAAATCTGATGATAGCACAGACCCATCTTGACAGTGCTTTACTAAACCTGCAGACCTGCACGGGGAAACATGAATGTCTCAATTTTACTGCTGATTTCAGTTGCAAAGGCACTATTTTTCTAATTAAAAAAATCAGGTCAGTGAAGTTGTTCATTAAACCTCTATCCAGATGTGATTCAGGATGCACTAAATTATTTTGAGGATTATAAAATAGAGCTCCACAGAGTATAAAAGCCTCAACTCTGGAGCAAGTGCAGGTGGTGCTCCCACAACTTTCTGCCGAAGCCCAGCCACAAAACCAGGCACCTTCTGCGTTCAACTTTGTATCTCTGGTCCGTCTCTTGGAAGACTTTGGCCCAACACCTGGATAAATTCTGAGTGAGAAGCTTTGGTGCTAAAATATATGAAAGATGTGATAACAGAAGTTACGTGTACTGACAAAACCATAGCTGAGACATGTACAGGAGGAGGTCTCAACTCCTTTTGACTCCAAAGTCATCCCCAAATCCACGAATTCAGTCAATTTTGTGCTAAGAATCCTGCTGCATATTTTAATCATGGAAAATGTGAAGTCCATTTCAATCCACCTGCGTGGCCTACTGCAAAGTGATTTGACTGTGAGTTCAAATTTTATGACCCTGGCTACAACTTTATAAAACGTCAAGGCTCCCGATTCGCATTCACTGAGCAAACAGCTACAGCGAAGTTGACTCTGTCCTGGCCGCTGCAATGGCACAGTCAGCAGAAGCAATATGCCTGTGCCTGTGCCGTGCCCACTCACGGTGTGGTGCTTGGCAGTCCGTCATCACCACTTGTTGCACCAGAGGGGACAGAAGAGAATTGGTGCCTGTACCCCAAGCACCCCAGAAGACTATTTTTCAGCTGGCTGAAGTTCCAGCTGACAACTTCCCACCAATCAATTTGCAAGTTTGTCTACCAGCTACCTTATTCTATACCTGATTTTATGACACAGTTTTAACAAAAGTGTTATTTGGACAAAACAGACCCCAAATGAACAAAAGCAGGACTGTCTTTATCAGGCAGGTTTTAGAAACAGCCGCTTCTCCTGCAGTCTTTGAGTTGCTCTGCAATTAAAGTTTTGCCAGAAAACTTTTATTAGTTAAGGAGAGTGGTCTACAACCCAAAACTCTTAGACAGCGTAAGGATATCACTTAGAAAACCACGGGGACAGAGCTACACCAGCAAAATAATTCTTGCTGGTAGAACTTGATCTTTTAGATGAACCGATTTAAGCTTTCCCAGAAGAGAACTCTTCTCATGAGCTGACCTTCTGCTGAATTAGTAGCATCTGACAGAGTATGGACAAATCTTTATAAACCCAGACAAGTCCTACTACTTCATTTATTTCTTTAAAGAACACCCATTTCCTTCAAGTCTCTGTCATGAGCTAATGTATGTATGCTAATAATAATCAGTGCAGAAAAACCAGAAATAGCTGAGAGGTGAGACCTGCCTAGTCACCTCATGGGTGTCAGTTCAGAAAACGCATGGCAATGAAATTAAGCCTTGCCACCACCTACCATTTCATCCACGATGCAAGAATGTGACTCGATTCTCAGACCTGCACAAACCACCGTGGGCAACACCTCATCTCGGTGTCAAACCAGGACGTCTTTGCAAGATGACTATCCACTTTGTCCAGTGGAGAGGGACCTCAACTCAACAACTCTAGATGAGTTTACAAGCACATTCAAGAGCTATGAACACAAGCAGCATACAAGCAGATCTCCAGTGGCCACACCACCTATTACATAAGGCATCTCATTTTTACGACTTGTGGAAGGAGGTTAGGAGCTGACTGTTGCTTTTTTCCAGCTCCACCTTCACCTGTGTTTATCAGAAAATCTGAGACTGAACATCTGGAATTTACGTGAGAAACAAACCATTTCTTTGCCATTTTCTTTCAATATTATGCCACATCTGTTGACTTTCATAATTTAAAAAATACATAAGGCAGGAACTAATTTATGTACAACGAAACATGAAACAGATAATCTGAGAAGTGTACGCGTTTCTTTAGAGAACATCTGACATGCTGTAAGTATTAATTTATAAATTTAGATTGTGTTCGTTACTGCAATAGTCCTTCATGGTTCAAAATGAGCTTGATCTGAAATTGAAACATAGCTTTAAACAGGTATTTTAACAATAAATACCTGAAAGTAAACAGCTTTAAAATGCGAAAGTTGGAGACTTTATACAGCTGGTTAGAGTGGCTGGTTATTTATCATCTAAACTCAAAAGAGAACAGTGCGACTTTGAAAAACACTCATGAAAGTTTTCTCAGGCTGCATGCTACAGAGTACGCCTGCCAAAAGACCTCTGAGGAGCTCTGAAGAGCCCTTTATTCCCCTTTTCTAAGGCTTCCATGCAACAGGGCAGTTTGTTAAACACTTGGTTTCCAACATTTTCCTCTTTGTTCAGAAATTAAGTAGTAAATGGAAAGACATCTACTGATTTGGAAAGGACAACAGCTCTAAAAGGAGAACACCCCAGGGAATCGGTCATTTAACAAAATAAACATACAAACTTTCCATACTTTGTTTCTATGTCATAAAACATTTCCAGATTGTTTTCCATGCAAATAATGTTTTTAATATGAACTATGTTAAAGGAATTAAAAAAAAAAAAAAGTTCAAACTTCCCCTGTTCAGGAACATCTGCACTAACTACCTCCAAGGAACAGCCAGTTATCATACAGATAAAGCCCTTTGCCAATGAAGAGTTCAGCTTGTAAATATTAGCTTAAATGATTTCTCCTAGATCCTTTTAAAAGCATAGCAGGACAATGCAATAACTAAAACAAAATAGAGAATTCTGACACTTCTTACCCTAGTAAACATAGCCATATACTGTATTTTCCTGTCTGAATTGCACCCAATAAACTACAAGCCCTTACTCTGTGGTATATGACTTTTCATGCTTACTCTCTCACATTTTACTCCCACCATTTAAACACGCACTATTCTGGTTATGTGACCTTATAAATTGAAGGGGACCACACTTAAGTAATTGTATATGTTTGTGAATCTTTTTAAGATGGGGCATTTGTTTTTTTCACCCAACACCGTAAACCAAGACTGGGGCCAAAGTAGGTATTTTATTATCCAAGACGGACAGACTACGTGGTGCTGATACATAATAAATAAGATGCAGCTGTTTTTGACTTGTGCTTTGAGGAAACCTGGGAATTTGACAGCCACATCCAAAGACCGTGAAAAGACTTTTTGTTTAGAAAGCAAGTTCATTATCAATTTGTTTCAGCTCCCTATATGGGAGTCCACATTGCCACTGGAGGATGCCTAGAAAAACCCATGCTCAAAAAGCTCAAAGATCACTGAACCAACAGGTTACAGATGGCAGGTCTGCTCTCAAACACAGAACAACATTGCCCCTTTTGTGGATGTTTTTGCCTGTCCGACCAGCAGTCCACTCTGACATTTATCAGAGAAGCATCCTGAAGAAGAGCACTATACTGTACAGCCCTGGCCAGCAGCGAGCACCCGGGGTGGGAAACTCCTTGGGGCAGGAGCACAGGGGAAGCCTGGGTGCAGCAACGACCAGAAGTGAGGGACAGGTAGATGAAGGGCTGAGCAAACCTGTGCAACATGGCAAGAGCTACCAAGGATAAGCAGTGCAAAGAACAGGAGCTTTGGTGACAAACAGTGGAGATGGATGGAAAGGTCAAGGAGAGAAAAAAGTTAGGGCAGTTCAGACAGAAGCATAAGAAGAGACAGCAGAAGCATTTGGCAAGATGGGAGAAGGCAGAAGATCTGGCAATTCGGCAAACAAAACCCAAGACATATAGAGAGGGTAAGAAAGAACTGATTGAGAAGAAACCTTTATTATGTAATAACCTGGTTTTAAAAGTTTTGAAATAGTTCCTCTTAAAAAAACCTACAGTCTGTTTTCGCTCTAGATAACACCAAAGACCAATGGTGTGACCTGAACTGCTGAACACAAAATATGAGTGACTTTTCTTAAATGGAAACTAGAACTTGACTTCATACAGTGCCTTTCATACTTAGTGTGCAACAAATTGCTTTAAATACTGGCAGGCAAACAGCCATTATGCACTCAAGAGCTCACACATAATAATACTTAGCATTTTTATAGTGCTTTTCATCTTCAAAGTGCTTTACAAACAACTCATTAATCTCAACCAACGCACCTGCAAGGTAAATAAATATCTGCATTGTAGGTGTAGAAAGATACAGAAAGTTCAATGGCTTATCCAAGGCCATGGACACCACCAGCCCCAAAATCCCTGGCTCATGATTCCTAGTCACATGAAGGACCTGAGCCCCATCCTGTGTAGAGATCATGCCCTCTCTTCAGCCTGGCAGCTGTAGGAGAACTTGTCTTTCTGCGAGAAGGACGGAGGCAGACTTAGCAGGAGAGCCTCCCATTTCCCAAGCAGGTGAGCTCCCAAGGACCGCTAGCTCCTACCAGGACCATCGACCCAAGGAAGTGGGAAGTTCACAAGACACCAAGGTGAGACTCACAACGTACATTCTAAAACTGATTTGCCACTGAGCAGTGAGCTGAGAAAGCCCTGTGTTGGCAAAAGCCTCTGCCTCTTTCACTTACTTATTTCGCAAACTGCTGTACAGCCTCTGGGGCAGGAGACTCCTACAATTCAGACAACAGAAACCTGAAGCCTGAGGCCTCCAAGTACAGCTACAATGCAAGAAAACAACTTCAGCTTCACTCCTCAGGCATTCTCTAACCATCAAAAACTTAAAATTAACTTTGTCTAGTAAGAACAGTAACTCTGTCCCTTGCTGGTGACTGAAAAAAATTCTTAATGTGATTATACCATGTGATTGTACTTTTACCTTTTTGAGGTTTAAAAAGATCTGACGCAATTTTTTTTCATGCCCTTTTTTTTTTTTAAACCTCAGCAATACCAGGAATGTCAAACCTGGAGCAGACAAAAAGCCTGGAAGATGTGAACTGTAATGCAATACATGCACTGTGCTACCGCAGACCTTATACTCCCTTACCCAGAGGAAAAGAATAACGAATTTTTAGTAATGACATCTTTATTTCAGATGTTTGTTAGTCACTAGATTTAAATAAGTAAATCTGAGAATCCTTATCTGTTCAGTCTTCACATTTGCAATCCCAGAGCTTTACAAGTTCTCCAGCCACTGTAGTTCCTCCCAGGGTAAACAGCTCATGTTTAGAAAAAATAAATAAGTCAGACAAACTGTTACAGTAACAGAAAAACAAGAAATATATGAAGGCAAATTTACCCACACTTTTTCTTAAGAGACCAGGGGGAAAAAAAAAAAATCTCTACAAGCAATAGTATAACATGTTAGTTAAGTAAATATAAGATAAATGAATAATGACAAAAGTGTATGTAGCTAAAAGAGTCATTCACATGTTCTGCCTGCCTGTCCAGTTGACCAGGACATAAAAGCTAGAATAGGAAGGAAGCAGCAGTTTTTAATTACTCTCCCCCATCTTAATTTTTTAAACTTACAAAAGAAAAAACTAACAGGGTCACGCAATCCAAAACAAAATGAAGAAACAGCTCTTGATTATTAAGCAATGATTACATGTTCCCCACATTTAGAAGAATTTTATGATAATTTCGTTGGTTTAAAGTGAGCTTGTGTCTGACTGCCAACACCATGCTTTTTTTAAAAAGTCAGATTTACAGCTCCTGATGAAAATAAGGCATACAAGAACAAACTAAAAATAAAACATACAGGAAACACAATTAATTTAATCAGATTGAACACTAACACTCACTCTGCAATCATAAAAAAAATCTAAAAACATTTTCTAAACAAAAAATCCACCATGAAAATATTCTGCAGCTAACATAAGTTTATATAATGCAGCTTTTCTAACAGAATGGAACAGATGAAAGAGAAACATTCAAGAACAAAACTAAAATACACAATTGTATCCACTAAAGCACAAAAATGATAATGTAGTTAAAAAACATCACAACACGATAACACCAGTGCTACAACACTTTTTGTTATTTTGTTTAATAACTTGTCACTTTATTTGCAAGCAGTAATCAAGAGATGTCAGAGTAACTTCTGTCGCTGCCTGTGCCCTTCCCTGCTTCTGTTTTCTGTCTGGGTTAAAAAGAATCTTTGCTCCTAATTATCAATAAACTAATGCCAGATTTCACTCCTGGTGAGGTACGCTACCCATCAGTATAAGGCGGTAATACGTAAAAACAACAAAGAAAATAAAAAAAAAAGCAGGAGGCGAGGCTTGAACAGTTTTCTTTCAATTCCCTTGGGAATTGTGGTACTACAGTTCTTGGATTCCCGGACAGAGGGGATCATGTTCATCAGTTACAGCAGCTCCTCTGGGCCTAAGTCCAGGTAGACTGCTTGTCTAAACTTGATGAAATATAGGCGCCATCAGGTAACAGTAGTGGTCAGGGAGACTCCAGAAACGTGTAACTAAAAACTAAAAAATGAAATTAAAACACAGCTGTAGCCAAACAGCCTCTTTCCACACGATGCAATAACTGTAAGGCAGAGAGGGTACAACATACAGACCGCTCCTTGTACATGCTCTCTCACGTTTTCACATATGTAATACTAAAGTTAGACCAGGTGCACAAGTATATTTTAACAAACACTGCTTTAAATATAAATACTTAGGAAAAAACCCACTGCAATATATGCACACGGCTTGAACAGGCACAACATAAAAAAAAAGAGGGAGGGAAAAAAAGCACAATTGCCCTGTAACCCACTCCCACTTCGTTAGTTCAAAATATTTTCAAATTAAATTTTAATGCTAATAAATATTGCTAGATCGACAGCACTGGGATGTGGTGTCTAGAAGCACTGCGAGCTATCCAGGGTTGGCACATCACCATGTCAAACTGTCAAAGAGAAGAGGCAGTGAGTCTGTCTCACTAGAGGTGCATTTCCAAGTGCTATAAGAATGTGCTTGCCTGGGAGCGAGGGAGAAAGAAGGAGGAACAGAAAAAAAATAATTATACAATCACGAATTGGGAAGATCAATATAACTAGGGATGGTCTTAACCGCATCTACAACCTGTAACTACAGGTGGTTTTAGCACAGAAAAGGCCTTTTACAGAATGCATACACAATCAAGCACTACTTTGAAATCATAGTTTGCAGTGGACCAGCAGAACTGTCACTGAAGAAGGCTCAAAAACACCTAAGCTTTCGCTTAAATTTCCTCATGATTCACAACTGTCACAACCAGAACATCATGCCTAGTATGCCTGAATATCGTGGAAAGGAAAACCAGCTCAGATTTCATGACACAGACCTCTGCTGCAGCTTTAGCACCCGAACACATTCAAAACCAGAATCAGCCTGTCTTCAGCATGACTTCAGCAGAAATCCAGATCTCTTCAGAATAAGAAAAAGAAAATACCATGACACTATAGAAATATTTTTTCTGCAGCGTCAACCTTACACTCCAACGCTAGCTATATGTAGAAAAACACATGAGAAATGAGGGGAAGCGTGCCAGACCAGCTCAGTTAGTTTCCCCTGCACAACTAGAGAACAACCTCAACACACAATTCCCAAACTTTAGAAACATGTGGTATGTTGTTTTTACGTATGCCTTAAATCCAGCTTCTGGTCTAGGTAGGGTAATTCAGTGCAAAATCTTGAGTAAAAGGAATACGTTATCTAAATGTAGAAAGCCACTTCACATATGCCCACTGTTAAACTGTTAGCCTGTTAGTTTAGGAGCAGCAGGCATTACGGCAGCCTCAGGCCCCATTTCATTCTGCCGATGCCACGCTAACATGAGACCCTCCACAAATTAGTCCCTCACTCATGGGCATCCCCACGTCTAACTCTGAAGACTGAGAGAGCACCGTAAAACCTATTTTGGAAACACAGCAGCAAGCCAAGTGCCTATGATGGGGTATCTCAGTTTCTTGGTAGAGGATTTCCCAGAACTTTCTGGTGTTTTCCTTTAGGGTTAGTAGCCTACACACGCAGGTGGACACCAGCCCTTACACAGAAGTGCCGCACCAGGGTGGTGAGCTGCTGCAGATGGTGGAAAAGTTTCAGAGCTCTGTGATGGGAATGGAAAGAGAAAGCAGCTCCTTTCTGCTTAGGGAAAGGTCCAGGTGGGCTTTAAGGAAACCTCTGCAAAGTGGAAAATCATACGTGTAAAATACACTTCCAAAGCAGTTCAATTTTGCCTAAAGGATTACAGCTAGGCTTACCTCAATTAACTTCTGGTACCTAAAATGTACCTGTCCAATATATTTATCACAGGTTAAGTACTGGCAGATACAGGACACTGCATGGGACCTGGCCACCCATGATACAAGGCAGCAGAGCAGAGAAAGCATTCACAAAAGGCTGAAACTAAGTACTCTTCAGAACTTGTCATGAATGTTGTCACTATGTGGATTTTAGTTGTAACCACAATGGTGATGCTCCAGCAGCAGGTCAATGGGCACCTTCCTACAAAGAAGAAAAGACTTTTTATGTACGGGAATGCATGGCTACATGAGTAGGCGTGGGTCAGCAAAGCTGTCGATGTGGCAGAAAACCTCGAGTTTCAGCAGCTAGCCACCAACTAAAAACATTCAGGTAATGCCTAACATCACTTATACAGGCCACTTAACCACAACTGCACATGAAAACACTGCTGCTTTATAAGCCATCAGCTGTGCCAGCCTGGCTGTAGGCTGCTGCCAGGAGCGGGGATGCCACCCTTCCCTCCTGTATCAAACTGGACTGTGGAGCTGCTGACCTGAACATGGGCATCCACCGCGGCGACTGGTTTTCAGGTAGATCAACAAGTTGATCCAACTCACGCGACGGCTGGACGTCTGTGAATGACTTGCCTTCATTTAAAGGCAATCTTAGTTAATGCTGGCTGATGGAGAAACCTAAGCTCATGGAGAAACCACACCCTACAAATCCATCCACAGCCAAAAGTGATAGATCTTGTCAGAACAAAGGGGCTGTGTGCTGCCAACAATACATTACCTCTCAACTGAAAGAAGAGAACAATTAAACATGTTATTGAAAGGGGAATATTTTTTCTCTCGTGCCTCAAACCATGAAAGTGCATGCCTCCCCCAGTTACTCATTGCTGCACTGTTGAAATGGGAATAATTCCTTGTCTGCCCAATTATTTTCAAGACAGGGATGAAACTACCTTAGGATCATTTGAAAAATGTTAAAAGTGTAGTACAATCAAATGGTTTGAACTTCCACCGTGCATCACTTGCTGCTGATAATGCTAATGTTAAATTCTGGAGACATGAGTCTGTCTGCAAATTAATGGAAAATGTGGATTAATATTTTCTTCCAGCTAATTGCCCAGATCATATATTGCACAGTGCAGCCAAGCATCATTTGACCTTGAAAACTCTCTAGCCAAAGTTTTCAATCACTTTTTCTCATCTGCCAAAAAAACCTCAGAATTACAGGACATGTTTCATTATCAGTCTGGAATACCAGGAAATGTTTAGTCAAGTCTCCCCAAAACTGTTATCTGTATATGCTACACTTAATTTTTTAAAAAGCACTAGCTTAAAAGTATTGAAAATTACCATAGGTGAGGATTCATTTTTTTGAGTTGTACATTTCTAAGTTTCTTTTTAACAGTGATGAAGATATGGATCAAGAGATAACTTTAGTATTTGAATATTAATAGTGCTAAGAAGATTTTTATGATGCATTCTTAACACGAGAATCTCATATCTGCTGAAGTCTGTGGTTAAATACACTTATCAACGGGCAAGCTACAACAATTTTTTAAAAATAAATGTAATTCCTATTTCAAAATGCATCATCAAAAAAATGGAAGCTGATTCAGTAGCATATGGCAATTAAAAAATCAGGCATGCATGATTTGAAAAAGAAAATTACCTTATTTTGAGCTGTTCCTTCACTTCCTCTTAGAAACATTGAAAAGTTTGCATTTCATGAGACCATGAGCATTATGAAGGGCTGCAGACTAACAAAATGCAAGATATGGACTGTGTGTAACAGGAACACTGCTTAGCAAAAGATTCAGTAAAGTTTTTATGGATAACTCAGGAGACAGGAGTCTTTGACTAGACCGTAATTAATGCTCCGTCTTCTAACACAAATTCACTCAATTTCTTAAGTTTGGTTCAATGTTTTATGTCAACTCCAATTCCAATGCAGGAGTGAAAAAAAACAGGTTCCCATTTGGACAGAATGCACAAACTCGCTAAATATCAATAATGATAAAGACCAACTCCAAATTAAGGTTACGGTAATGGAAATTACATATTCTTAAAATACACTTCAGTAGCTTATTTTTCACAGGGGCATCCCCTGCTTCCCCAAGGACCCATAGGCACCCTCAGTTGCGTTTGTGAAACAAAGCTGACCACAGGTGTTTGATGAATTCTGGATAATTAATAAATATTTCATGAATAAAAAAACAAAGAAATATAAAAGGAAAGGAAACTAAGCACACCGGCGGAAGGATGCCTCAACTCAGTTCAGATGCTGATTCTGCTAACTATTCAGAAAGACGCTAGATCCTCTGTAGCAGGCTGAGTGGGTCAGGAGGTGACATGCTGGCAAGTTCAGGTTCCCGCCTATGGAAGAAGCGGGTTAGTGATGGCAATAGGATATCAGAAACTGCTGCAAAAAAGATTCCCAGAGAGTGAAAACAGTCCTCTCCCCTTGCAGGTGGTAGAAACTGCAATGGTTTTGGACAGATATTATTCAGTAAGGTAACTGATTTGATCTTGACCGTGTTTCTGGAAATCAAAAAGCTGTGGAAATGGAGATCTGAAGAGATTTACAGCAGGCACTTTATTTATTTATTTAACCACCTCCCAGCTGAAGACTCCATAGCACACTTCTGTACACCAACACGCAGAGTTCAACATAAAATGGTAATTTAAAAGTTGACTACCAGTTTTACCATCCTAAATGGTAAAGGCATGTCTGAGCACAAATAAAAACACTACATAAAATTATTTGTATGCACTTGATCTAAAGGATGTAAACCAGATCCCTTCATATTGCCTCAGTCACTTGCTACACCTTCTTCTATTAGTCCACTCTTTGCATGGTCCAGACTAATATTTCTAACTTCTGTAATGCTTCAGAATAGTTCGATGATTTTCATATAAATGCCCTGCTGGAGAAGAATTTATTATTCCTTCGAAATACTCAATTTTGCCTAGACTAACTATGAAGTATAGAAAATACTCAACCGTGCATTACTGACAAGACACATGAACCAAACTATACGGCCCAAATAAGAATCCTCTGTAGTATTAAAAAAAAAAAAAAAGGAAAAAAAAAAAAAAAAAAAAAAAAGCTCTATACGGCCCAAATAAGAATCCTCTGTAGTATTAAAAAAAAAAAAAAAGGAAAAAAAAAAAAAAAAAAAGTCTGATTTCTAATGAGATTCAGCAGTTCCAGGTTCCAGGCAAACTTGGAAGTGTGAGGCTTTGAAGCTATATTGCAACAAAATCAAACTCCAGCTACGTCCCCCTACTTTTTTAAAAAAAGGTTTAAAAACACGTTTATATATTTCCTCTTCATTTTACTAACAGAGGCGAAAAGAGTAACATTCTCAAAAAATTTTGAAAACAATAATTTCTAAAAGGCTCTATGCAGAAGAAAAGTATCTCACAACATCTCACATACTGTGGTGTTGAAGACAGCTACAGCTTCTACCCGAGAGCAGTTTCCAGGTTTACCAGTACCTGTTTAGGAGCCTGCGTACAAATTCCCAGTTCTGCAAGGGGCTTAACAAGGCAATGCACAAGCAAACAGCCTGGGGACGAACTATGTATCTAAGAGATGTAGCATATACCGCCAGCCTACAGTGATTTAACTTTAAAAGTCTGGCCAATAATACACCACATAGATTATTACAGAACACTTATTCATAGTTGGAGATAGGGAAGCAAGATCAGAAATCAGTTATATCAGTATTTAACACAGTAAGTAACTCATTTTACATGGGATGTCTTCTCACCAATTGCCTTCCTGTGGCTCAAAGTCCTGAAACTTCATTACAAGAAATCAGAGGCTTCTACTCTACAGTAATTTACCTGCCTGAAATGAATAAATCAATAAGAGACTACTATGCCTTAAACCATCTAAGTTGTATTTATAGACATGCAGTTCTCTGATGTCTTCTACTTTATTTTATTACCACTGAAGTATCACAGATGCAATTACTCTAATACCCAAAACTGTCATAATATGTAATTAGACCATTTGCAAGCCAATGAATCACCATACAATCCATACTATTTTTAAGTACAAACCATGCCATGACACACCAATTTGATGTATCCGTGTTCTGGATGTTTCTTAGTTTTCTTTTACAAAACGGTAAATGCAATTTGCACTTCTATGCACCACCTGTAAAATTCTTTTCAAATATTCCTCAAGAAAGTGTGGCAGCTAAAATGCAGTTCAACCCCCTGCAAGGCCACTCTGAAATGCAGTGTTTGCGTGTACAGAATTTCACAGAGGTTTGTGCAAGCCACTCACACTCTTACAAAGTTGTGTACCTTCTCCTTGGGTTGACAGTGTTACAATTCTGACACTAGCAAGGCAGAGACAATTCAAATAAATACCTGATACGCTACTGAAAAGGCACAAACTGTCTCTCTAACTTCCTACAGTCTTTCATTCAACTTATTTTCTTTTTTCAAATGTAATAATGATTTTTTAGGCTAGCCAAAGTCCTTCTGATATGTGGAAGAAGTATTTAACCAGTATACAAATTTCCAAGATCTCTGCTGTTCAAATGCACTTGTCTAGAAACAGTTCCATAACAAAGAACATTTTCCTTTCATCATTTATAAAAGCATAACAGCAAAAAAATGAAAAAATACCACAAAAGAGGCTATAAAAAAGTAATTTTCATTCAATTTAGGTAGAATAGATTCCCTTAGGTGAACAGGAATTTAATTTAAATTACTTCTGTCTTTCAGTATTTGCAAATTAAATTATACTGAACTGTCCAATTCAGAGAAAATTGGATTTAGTTTAATCAGTCTTGTCTGAACTATGACAGTTTTGCTTTTTCAACTTCTGGAAATGCATATCCACTAGGGGAGCTGAACAAGCTTTGATGCCTGAAGGGAAGGTATGAAGGCTTAATAAATTTAAATGGTTTGGCTCTTTAAAGCAGATGACAGACACCAGGTTTCTAGGTGTGGAGGGGGCTGGGGGCCTATCCCCTATTACCACAGTAAGTATTTAACAGTCCTAAAAAGAATGTAATCATATAATCTCTCATCAAGATCACTGAGAGGTATTTCCTTCTGTTCACACGTTTAAGATTTTACAACAGGTGCCAAGAAGCAGCACTCACAGAACGGCACGCCCCAAGAGCTTCCAATCTCATTTAACGTGAGATAGCAAACTCTGAGGGGAAGGAATGAGGCAAAACATTACGCCAGTAAGAGAACGCGTTTTTCAGCAAAGTACAGCATCTTGTACGGTTGTTCCTGCGTATAAATAAGTCAATGAGACATATGGGAGTGGAGTGTTTCACTTATGACAGGTTACATGGTAGACAAGGCGCTTTCAGGAGGACCTCGGAGGGTGAGGGATGACAGGACCGGCAAGGCCAACGTGTAAGGAGCTCCGCAGCTGAGCGGTTGGCAGAAGCAGCAGTCCACTTCTGTCAGATTTTTGTCTGTCAAAAACGTAACAGCAAAAACGATCGCAGCAAAACTAGAGCGAGGCACTCCTGTGGCCTACCTGTACTGCACACCCCTACTCAGGGAGCAGGCGCTGCCTCCCCCCACCCGCGGCCGCCGCTGCCTCCGCTCCCAGCCAAGCGCCGAGGCG
>NW_009260022.1:4026986-4027195 GCF_000687185.1 Egretta garzetta | reverse complement strand
CCCCCCCCCCCCCCCGCGCCCTCCCCTGCCTCCGCTCCCAGCAAAGCGCCGAGGCGACGGGCGCCAATAAACCTGCAGGCTTGACAGTTGCCACGGGACGGGACCGGAGCCTAACACGGGGCCGGGACTGGTTTTTGTTTTCTTTTTTTTTTCCCCCCTTCGGACGGCGCACTACCTCAGGCCCCCGCCCGTCTCCCGGGGACGGCGGC
>NW_009260022.1:4002159-4026218 GCF_000687185.1 Egretta garzetta | reverse complement strand
CTGCCGCCCCCCCAGCAGCCGTGCAGGCTGCGCTCTGCCCGCCAGAGACGTGGCAGAGGCAGCGCTTCCCAAAGTGGGACTCGGTCTCGGGAGAGTTGCAACCGTACTGTTTGTTCCCTGAGTGCTGGAGCTACCTCATCGTTTCTTTCTCTCCCCCCCCCCCGCCTTAATACTTTTGTGAATAAAAGTACGGACTACGCTTTAGGAACTGAAGTTTTTGCTGTTACATTTGTTGCGAAGGCCTATGCAGAATCTGAAGGATAAAGCGTGAACCCTAAAACTCAAATATTTTTCTAGCTAAAGTCATTATTTCATCTGCACAGTCAAACTCTGTGCAATTAGAAAAGATCTAAAAGAGCAAACTTTTCGGTAGAGCAGCATCTTCCTGACCGTTTTTGGTACAGGCGTCACCGTACCTTGAAGAATACCGCCGTCTCACAGCAGTGTTGGTGTGGTGGGTTTCATCTGCAGCCAAATAATCAAACTAAACTTCTAATGTCCATTTATCACTTTTATTTTCCACTGTTTTGCTTCCTTGCCTGCATTTGGCTTGCCTGTACAAACTCATTTTTTTAAACATATTTTGCAGTTGTTTTCCAATTACATTCTTACGGCTAGTCAGAGTTCAAGAAGCGCTGTTGCGGGACATAGATCCAACAGCTGGCCCGCAAATACTAAACCTAAAGGAATCAAGTCACCGAATGAAGGGATGAATAGAATGCATTAGGGTAGTGGCTGCAAGAGTAGAGGGAAGAAACCAAAATGTAGAAGTGATACAAGTATCCTCTCTTACATCCTCACACACATGCAATTATCTTTGTACCCTTACATACACGCACATGTACACACACAGTGGTAACCTGTGGGATAAGTAAGCAAATTTTCAAATGAGAATAGAGGCCGACTGTTTATCTCCAGATTTATTTCTCTGCTGGTACAGCTGTTAGTAGTTTTTAACTTCACATCTACAAATTTTATAATTTAGTTAACAAGAATAGACTCAAAGCCCAAGGCAGATGGGAGCGTTGATGTTATTTACCCCTCAAAGAAGAAGCCGCCCCCCAAATTTATGAACTTAAAAGTTACACTATTTCTGCCTTTTAAGGAGCAAATTCCAAGAGTTCTCTCATCAAAAGAATGTGCTGTGGTCCCCTCAGTGGTCCTATACAGACAACGCTAGCAAAAGTGCGTCACTTAATCCACTGCCACAGCGCGATGGGTGGCCTATCATATAGCTAATATCCAGACTGCATCGTCATTTAAAGATCAATACAATACATTGCACTGCCTCCAAAAAATAGAAAAATCCACTTCTTACAGCCACATTCTGCACCAACTGACATGTCTCATCATTGTTATTCAGTGAGGGGAGAATGATAGGATTTTAACAGTAGAAAAATAGAGCTGGAAATAAATGAAGAAATAGCGCTGCTAAGCTGCCCAGTTACACCTCGTGAGCACCATTGCCCACTGGTCACTGGTGAGAGGTATGCACACATTTCATTTGCAGGGCAGAAATGCTCATGTCTTCACCTCATTGCTAATTCTACAATACCGTGTGGTCTTTCAGGAGTTTGAATCTCATCAGGCATCATTTTATCTTGTTTTCTATTTTGGCAAGGCTTTAGGAATGCAGATACCCAACCACAGGTTCTGTGACAACAATGTATGGTGTAAAGCAATCGATGGGCGTAAGTAACTCCGTGTGTGCTGGAGTGGGTGTGCTTGTGTGCACCTAAAGAGAACAGCACACTTCACATAAAAGTAGCCACATATAATGAGTAATTCACCACCTTTTCCTGAACTGTCACTAAAGGAAAGAAACGAAGTGCTCTAAGGTAGCCTAGTCTCACCTTTCTTATGTGAGTCAATAAGTATTTCCTACTCAGTGGAATGAGACCACTCTCAGAGAAAATAAAGTGAACGTCTGGCTTTTGTCTGCAGCTGTAAGACCAAAATTCCATATTGTAACAGCCTGAAAACCGGTTGACAGCATAACAAAATGAGGGAACTGGAGACAATACTAGTTATGCTGCTACGACCTTTGTAATTACCTTGTCCTTAAGTGTCAGGTTATTTCACAAATACTTGTAGGTATATGCTAGCGGTCAGACTGGACCAATTCCTTTTGCATATCAGAAACCAAGAGGGTATCGATTGAGTTACAATCGATTACATTCCAAGAGAACAATTGTGTAATTTTTGCAGTTTCGATGAATCTTAAGCCTAACAACAGTCATTATTCCTTGGTCTCTAATTTATGCTTAGATGCAGGTTTTCTTCTTTTACTAAGAATTATAGATAACAGATACAGGTTTGTTAGGAGCTTTATACCAGTAAAATAAGGATGAGCATCCAGAAAAGGAGAGACACACTGTATCCTAACAGAGCAAACCTGAAAAATCATACTCTGCCATGTTCAAGTCATTTTTTCCTCATGTATATAACTGTCTTTTGTTCACATTTGGCAAATACTCTCAAATGTTTAAGATGGACAGTGATGTCTCAAGCTGTCCTGAGCTTCAAGTTGGGAGGCAGCTTTGGAGAAATCCCTTTTCTTTTTAACACATCTGTATGTTAAATGTTCTTCAGGGAGAGTCTTGCACATCCCATCTCACTTAGATTGGCTCTGTGCTGTTAGAGTCAGCATGTTCTAAATGTAGAATCTCAACTTTATTTCCTCCTAAGATATTGCGCAGGCTGATATTAAAATAAGCAAAAGATGTGCTAAGGAAGACAGAAAGCTGGGCTTTGAAAGCAGTCTGTAACAGTCTATAAAACAACAGAGTTATGCCTTAGGTATACATGAAATCATATATAGAGCAATATAGAAATATGCTTCTAGTTTAAGTATAGCAGCTGGATACTTCTGGGGTTAGGCTTAGACTGCTTAGACTTTCCTATCTAAGATTGTCTTAAAAGACGATTTAGTTCCACAGCAGTTTTTGCTGATGAGTCTGGTGCTGTTTGGGTCCTGCTCTAATCACAGAGCAGGAGGTGTCCTTTTTTAGCACTGGTCTTCATTTGATCCATGATGAGATAGTTTGGAGTCCTGAACTTGCAAAAACCCAAAAACCTCCTATGTCAGTGTTGCAGAATATATATAATCAAAGCTACACCAAACTGGTACACCACAGCTCTAGGGAAAGCAAAGTGACATATCATATTGAACTCATTCCATTGAACTCATTTTATCTTTTTGTGCTGGTTTTGGCTAGGATAGAGTTAATTTTCTTCATAGTAGCGAGCGTGGTGCTATGTTCTGGATTTGTGCTGGAAACAGCGTTGATAACACAGGGGTGTTTTCCTTACTGCTGGGCTGTGCTTACACAGCATCAGGGCCTTTTCTGCTTCTCACACCATCCCACCAGCAAGCAGGCTGAGGGCGCACAAGGAATTGGGAGGGGGCACAGCCGGGACACCTGACCCCAACTGACCAGAGGGATATTCCATACCATATGACGTCATACTCAGCATATAAAGCTGGAGGAAGAAGAAGGAAGTGGAGCACGTGCAGAATGGTGGCGTTTGTCTTCCCAAGTAACCGTCACACGTGATGGAGCCCTGCTTTCCTGGAGATGGCTGCACACCTGCCTGCCCATGGGAAGTAGTGAATGAATTCACTATGTGGGCTTTGCTTATGTGGGCAGCTTTTGCTTTACTTACTAAACTGTCTTTAGCTCAACCCACGAGTTTTCTCACTTTTACCCTTCCGATTCTCTCCTCCATCCCACTGGGGGGGAGCGAGTGAGCAGCTGTGTGGTGCAACTAAGCAGGCTGGGTTTAAACCACGACACTTTTCCATGAAACTATGAAAGTTTTAAAAACATGAACATCCCATACAGCTCTGAGGAAGGCTTAACTGGAAGAAGGACAAGCGTCTAAGAATAGCAGCTATTGAACATGGAACACCTCCCTTATTGCCGTACCATTTAGAAACAAAAAGGGGATGTCAAGCTCTTCCCATTGATCTAGGTTTCCTTTATGTTTTATCTCTTCAGCTCAAACTGTGCAACAACCGTAAATGGAGCACATACCTCCTATATGAGGAATGTTTACAGCATTACATGTTCTTTATTTACTAAAGAAAGAAGCTAGTGCTACTCTTGGGAAAAAAAGCACACAGTACTGCTCCGGCTGTATAGATTTTTTTGCAATGGCCAAGAGGGGATTCTGAAACGCTCTCCCCCAGGCATCATTACCCGAGATTCCTTCAATTTTGGTGGGAGCCTTATATCTGAAATGAGCTTTGAAGAACAGAAGGAAGACATCTTTTTTTCCTTTTTTCTCTTTGCTTCTCTAGTCTGGAGAATTAAAAATATATTGAATGTGGAGATCTGGAAATTGTTAGATTAATGATCCTTTACACTTGCTTGTACTATTACGGGTCTAACAGGAGACTCAGATACAGAGCCTGTAGTCTTGTTTCTTGCAATGCCTTATATTGAAGGCTATATGGCAAGGAACAAAGAACCTAGTAAGCATGTATTTGAATGAGTAGTTTTGAGTAGAAACTGGTATTTGCATTATTTTTCTTTTTACATTGTAAAAAAGATTTGAGTGATAGGGAGGCAAGCCCATTCCTACAATTTTCCCTCCACAGATGTTAGCCCGTACGATGGCAGATAGCATGCCCTGCCTGAGCAGAGCTTGCATCTAGTAGCATTGCTTTGTGTAATAGCCTTCCATTTTTACTGGTTGCACTAAATTTTTAGCCTCACAATTCCAAATACTGCCACCGGTGTGGTTAACAGCCTTTTGTAAGTGAAACATTTTAATAGCTATAACTTGGGGTTTGACTGAAATCTTTCTGATCTTTGGAGAAAGAACTAGCAGTGTAAAATGGCTGTTAATATTGATGGCATGGGGAAAAAAAAGTGTGCCATGGCTTTAAGTTGATTTTTTTGAGAAAACCGAAATATCTGCAACAGATACTTGCTTATGAGATGCAGATTTTTATATTTTACAATGCTGTCTTTCTGTCAACTTCAAGTCCAAATTATCCTAGCAAGCAGTGTTTCACAAAGCAGTAGCATTAGAGAATAATATTTTTCAATCTGAAAGCTGAGAATCCAAGCTTTTAGGGGATAGGCTTACAAATATAACAGGTATTTCTAGCTCTAGCAGTTTGATACTGATGAAATCAGGTCAGAACTGACACGGGAGAAAAGGTAAAATGGCAAAATATGCAACATAAGATTTTCAAGCCTTCTAGTGTGTGACAGTCATACAATATGATAAAGGAAAAGCATAAAGAGCAACAAAGTCTCAGTGAGAGACAAAAAGGAATTGAAAAAATGATCTATATAAGCAGACGTAAATCCTTCGTATAGACATTATGGGCTGCTTACCCTCCTGCTGACACTGCAGAGAGAGACAATAGGTCAGTCTTGAATTGCCTCAACTGCCACATCGCAGCTTTGTGTGTTTGTTCATAGGAGGCATGGACATTTACTGCCCAAAATACTGCTTCAGCTACATAGACCTTTATTCCCCCTACTACAGCAGTTAAAGTGTCCTTCAAACCCTTCAGCAGCTTCAGGTAGCTTGCTTTCTGAGTTCTGGAAGTATAGCTTTTCTGTTGTATTTCTTCAGGTTATTGGCTGTTGAGCTAGTTGTTGTTTCCTAGTATCTGCAGTAGGTAACTTTTATGTTTAAAAATACGTGAAAGGGAACAGTTTGACCCACATTTCTAAACATAAACGTTTTTAGAGCTTGATTTACCTCTTAGGACAAAATCTTGGATTAGCAGCATTGACAATAGCTTTGCATGGAAAGAAAATTTGTCTCTACCGGTTGAACTTAATTCACCATTTTAGATACTCCACTGAATTTTCTTAAAGAAGACTCAGTGCTGCTATGACTGGATTTGTAAGTGATGGAAGGGCAAACCAGCAGCCTCATGCCAGCAGTGTCTACAATGAAAAACTTTAAATATACTTACAGATCTTATGAAAATTCTGAAAAGAATATTCAAATGCACAAAACTTTCAAAAGCTGTATTGATATGTGTTGCAAAGTTTCACTTGATTTTTGAGTGAAGTGACTGAAGAATCTGGATTTAATCAAATTGCAGAAAAAAGTAATAAATCATGTAACCCTATTATTAGTGATTGCTCTAAGTTCCTGCTAGTATGCAATAACACAAAAGAAGAACAATAGCAGCTTAAGATAAGAAACCTAGGATAACAGACTATATGTTTGAACAAAAATAGTTTTTATCTGGGATTACTTTAATGTCATATTGTGCCCAGAATAGGAGAGGACTCTAATAGTGTTCAGCTTCAGCTACCCAATTCCTACATTCCTAACATCCAGAGCTGAAAAGTTGCTACTAAGCTTTGGTATTCTTTTGTCAGCTCACAGATCCACAGAATGGGATCCCCCCAGTATCTAACTGCAGTTCTATATAGACAGCTCTTACCAGTTCACAGGTCCTCTCTCAGCATGAAAACATCAGCCAATGCTAGTGACAGCTATGCTATTTTCTATACACACTGCTAAGTATTTGTTGAAATATAGTAGGAGGTCCCTGTTCGTAATTATGTTAATACAGAAATATAAACAGGAGTTACACAAAACTTACTGATCTTCTGTAAACAGTATTAAACTTTTTAATTTCATAAATGTGACTCGCTGAATGATGGGAATGCCTGCTGTGTGTACTTCAGAGACAAGAATCCCACAGCTCACTTGTAAGTGGAATTTGTTACCCTGTTGAAAACCATGGAACGAAATATCCAGACTGGCAAGCCAGAAAGCTAGGAGTTTGTCTAGTAGCATCCACTGTAACCTGAGCGTTTAGTCAACTTTACCATTAATGCTCAGTCTCTAAAAAGTTAGTTCGAATGGACTCACCCCCAAAGCCTGACGAACTGAACTGGCGTATGCTCCCTAAACCGTAGCATCAGCAGAGCTGTCGCTCTTCTCCAGCTGTTATACAGGAGATTATCACCTCTCTCTCTCTGTGCCAAGGGAAAGGATAGCCCAGACACTTCTTAGACCACTTCAGGCAAAGTCAGCAGGGCTAGTTTAATTTGCCGATGAAGGTTGTTTCAGATAATTAGCTTAATTAACTGTAATGGATTAGGGAGCACTCACATTGTCTTTCCTAGCAGCAGTGCTGTCCTAGAAGCTGTAATCTGCTGCAGGACGGCAGGATTCAGTTTCTAGATCTCCAAGAGGCTCTTTATTCATACCTTTGGTGCCAAGAATTAGTAACAAGATGGTTCTTGTAAACCAGGTCCTAAGTTTTGCTGTCCACAGACGCATCCCAGCAGCTTAGAATGGTCCCAGCCCATACTGGCACGAAAAACCATGCTCAGCCTAAGACTACACCTTCACCACTAAGGGAACTGGAAGCACTAGCTCACCTCTTCCAACAGTGTCAACACAAAAAGGAAAAAAATATTCCAATAGGTTATGAAAAAATTAATCTGCCCTAATCACTGTGTGAGAGGTTCATTGTTTGTCTAAGGACAGTGATTTTGGCTCGGTAGTTTTTCATATGCATCCCGCACCATGAGTTGAATACAGCAGCTTTCACTACCTCTAGCATCAAACCTACACTCCATGACATTT
The DNA here is from genome assembly GCF_000687185.1 of Egretta garzetta. Classification (NCBI taxonomy): domain Eukaryota; kingdom Metazoa; phylum Chordata; class Aves; order Pelecaniformes; family Ardeidae; genus Egretta; species Egretta garzetta. The sequence goes on along the minus strand of NW_009260022.1, from coordinate 4,018,637 downwards.
CTCAGCCCTTTTGGGACATCCATATAACCTGGGGGTGACTGATAGCAGTCAGAACTCCTTTCCCTTCCTATATCGGGTACTAGAAGGATGAAAGGAACAGATATGCCAGACTCATCTGCCTTTTTGCACTGCCCCCCCCCCCCCCGAAAAGTAACTTACGAAGAGGGAAGCAACGTTCAACCATGCGAAGTGGGCAGACAGCCCCTCAGGCAGTGTTTTTTCTTGTTAGTCCTAGGTTTCTTAAAAGGCTTAAGCTTCTTTATGAGTGGCTTCTGCCTTAGTAATGCAAAAGCTCAGGCAGTGTTAGTCTAGACTTCCCCAGAAGCACACGAAGTATCCTGGACCTCTATGCAGAAACCAAATTAAAGCACAGTTCTTTGGTTCAGCTGTCCCTCTTCTGGCTTATCGTCAACACCCAAACGTGCAATAAGAAACCAAAATCAAGCAAACAAAAGTACCCACCGCAGCCCCCCAAATCCCACAACTTGCCTTCAGGCTTACTACTACCATCAGGAGAGGTCTTTTAAAATTATTGAGTATAAAAAGATTTAGAGACTACAGTAGATTAATGACATATAATACAGACAAGATAGCCTAGGCCGAAGAAATAAAAATTCTCAGAAGGATTTACTAGAAAACACAAAAAATCCACAGGTTTTAAACATTTGGAAAACATTAAACTTTTTCTCTACATCATATCAGATGGTAGTAGAGAACCACCAATCTACAAACCCAAATTTTGAAAGCTGGACCTGAATCCCATTAGGACCACAAAACATGATTAATAAATTTCAATGGTCCTTGTTGAGATTAAATCCTCTTGATTACAGGCCAAGACAAATAATTTCTGAAGTCTGACCTTACAAGAAGAGATACTGTAATTTATTCCTTTGAGAGAGACAGGAGGACATCAAACCTGATAAGTAATGCATAGCAGAACAGAGTCAAGGAACTGTATAAAGGCACTTGCTTCCTATAGATTTGTGTGTTTCTTACACTGGCTAACGCAGAAGTGCTTCCGGAATCCCTACACAGTCTTGGCCATTTGCCCAGCTGTGAGGTATTTTCCTGAAATTGTGAACCTGCAAACTTGGGGGTTTGAAAAAGAATATGCTCAAGGCCCTTTAGAGGTTTAAGCAGAATGAGTCTGATTGATAGCTTATGGGGGCAGGATCCTCTTTTAGGAAAGGGTAAAGAGCCTGTACTCAGGAAGCAAGCCAGCCAGACCACAAAACCAGCCTTGTAACCTGCTCATACAACATTAAACTGGAGTGCACAGGCTTTAGACAGTAGAATAGGATCCAATTAAAACAGCCTGAGAAGAATCAAGTTAGGATTTAAGGGAGATGCAATGGTTATATGGCTTTATGGATTTATGTATTAACTTGCTATTCAGGTATCTATTAAGTCTTGAGGCAAAAGAGAAGGGTAAAAGAAAATTCATACAATTGAAGTGATACTGCATCTGAGAATCTACATTGTTTATTTCAGCAATAAGTGCCCCCAAACCTAAAGTACATTTAAAAATCTACAACACAAAAATAGAAAATATTCAAAATGCACAGAAACACAAGTCACCTTTAATGTGATTAAAACGTCACATGAGATTTTTTTTTTTTGCAGTTAAGTGGCAATTAAGGATGTGCTTTACAACACTGTATAGAAATTTGCAAGTTGTCCCGTACAGGCAGGATCCTCATGCTTGTGCAAGTCGTTCCAGGACTCTTCGGTAATCTGAAACAAGTTGTTGGAAGCTCTCTTCTAACTGTTCGTGTTGCATGTTTAGGTCTATTTGGTTCAACTGATTTGTCAGCTCCTCTGGTCTTAGACACCTTCTCATCTTGGCAAGTTCTCTCTGCTTTTTCTAAGCAATCAAACAAATAGTAGTTTGAACACAACCAATAATCATCAAGAATATAGTATTTCATTAAATTTATTCAATTTCAGTATCTAATTAAGGCATTCCTAATCCTAAGAAAAAACAACAGTGTTCGATTAGGACATCATTTCTGTGTCATAGTTTCTGTATTACCAATGAACCAGTGAAGTGAAAAACAGTTTCAAAGTTTGTCTTTAACCAAACAGATTACGTCTAACAGTACTTCTACTACTGAAGAGGTATGGCATGAAAAAATAGACTGTAGAAAATTGACCAGGATATTTAGTTCTACGCTGACATTAAACACACTGATGACCCATTATATGGCTGTTCAGCCAACTAATTTCCCTGTACCTGACTATTAAAAAAAAAAATGATCAATTTTAAGTCTCCTATACACCGAAAACTTTTCAGGAATTCTTACAAATTGTTCAAGAGTTACCAGGGATTAGCAGTAACAGCACTGAAATGCAATAAGAGTATTTACAAGCATAAACTTATTTGTACAGCAAGAAGATGAGGTGTTCCCCTTGCTGTGTCACATGTGATTTTTACCTGTTTCTTAAATACAAAAGTATTTTGAGGTGTTTTTCCTTTCCCCAGGTATGTTTTTATACAGCTGATACCTATTTCTGAACCACTAAGTTCCTTAGTTACTTTCCATTCTTCAGTCTTCCCTTGCTTTCTAAAAGCAGAATGTCATTCAACATTTTATAAAAAAAACACATACATGCATTATGTAGGCCTGGCATTTTATCAATAAGTCTTTGCAATGCCTATGGAATCAGAGTTTGTTAAAACAAAATTTTCCCAAACAATTCTACTTCTGCCATCAGTCTCAAAATCAAAGCCCTTCTGTACTCTATTTAATTTTACACTTAATGGAAAAATTGTTTTCTTTCTATGATTGATGCTGAGGGTCAAGAGGAAGGAGTGGAGACCACAGTAAACTGTAAATGAGTAAGATGAAAAAAACTTTGATAATTTCCCACAGATTGGCAAAGGTCAAGACAGAAAAAAAGGTTCAGTGTCAGAGTCCTGATGAGGCCTCCAGGCACATTTCTGGCCAATAATCAAGAAACATTTCCTTGTAGAAAGGATGTCTAAAGCAGCACAGCTGTTCAAATATTAGATTCATGTTAGCTCTATCTAGTCAAAACGAGTGAGATACTCAAAACATGTGATGAGTTACCCAAACAAAAATAGAGATGGGTATTTTCTGAGGAAGCTTCTGTTAGCAGAAAATCTAAAACCTCCTTATTCTAGAATTAATTCGAAGTCTGGGTAATTGACAGGAGCATCTGTAAAGATTATAAATATTAGCTCTGAAAAAAAGGTGTCAGCTTTTAAATGCCCGTTATGTCTGATACTGTAGCTTTAAGTTATCTCAAGTTCCAGATTCCAGGTAAAAAGCAAATTCCCTCTGCATGTTTCAGATAACCAGTTGTTTCAATTTCCATTTGGCTCCAAATATACTACCAGCATATCCAGGTACACAAGAGACTGAAACCTGCAATGAGTGACCTTTTATCTGGGCAGTTTCAAGAGGATTCTTTGGGAGCAAGTTATTGGGCTGGGCAGAAAAGTGTATGTTGTTAAAGTAGCAAACCCAAACAAAGCATTACAATTAATAAAAGCAGCACAGCAGCAGTGTTTACTTCCAAAAGGGATGACATGAAGAGCAAAGACATGATCAAGGAGACTTGTCTAGCAGCACAGCCCACTAAGGAGCATAAAAAGCAGAGTTCTTCAGAAATGGATAAGCCACAGTGAAACTGAAATTTCACAAGCTGCTCACCCTCTGAACTACCTCTGTGATACCCTGTTCACTAAGATACCAAATCTTTTATTTCCTATATTAGTAGTACTTACACAGACAGCAACATAGTTGGCTGTGCCAGTCATTCCAATCTAGTAGTGCCACATATATATATAATAATCTCCATATTTTCAGCAACAGCCTCCTTGATAATGTAAAGACTTCAAGGAGAATAGACATATTACAGTTTTTTTCATCTGGGGTTTCTGCATACAGTTTTATTTCTGCTTCTGTTCGCCAGAAAATAGGTATAAGATGCAATACCATTTTTACTAAATTAAGGTAGTGACAATTTAGAATTATTGTATGTCTGTAGAGCACTGTTCAAATGAAGCTACTGAGTGCTTTACATATTAAAATAGCAGCAGCATTAGAGTTTGCAGTAATATTCCTGATTCTTTATTAAAATTTGCTCCCCCCCAAATTACTGTATCTATTAAAAGTTAGCTTAATACCAGTTCTGAAAAGGTTTTGAAAACAGCCCCATAACTAAAATTTATTTGAAATAGCGTTTAAAACAAGTGCATGAGTAAACCACTTATGAGGCAGAACTACCATAAACAAGATGGCTGTATCTCAGAACATGAAACTTAAAATCAAGTAAAGTATATCGGCTGCTTTAAGGATTCTTTTGAATCCTATTGAAGTAAGTGAATTATGAAAAATGCAATATTCTGGAGTAGCAATACAAAATCCATTCATTATTAATGTATTTATTGCATGCAAAGACCGAAGTGGAAACAATTGCTAGAAACAGTAGAACTGAAGCTGCTTATGGAATTTTGGATTTCCCCCATAGGACTTCAGTGCCGAGTTAATGAACTGAAACCATACAACAGTCCTGTTAGCTGAAAAATCATGGCCTTACTTGTAGTGGACACAGACTGAAATTTAGCAAATGAGAAAAGATACTTACAAAAGAGAATAGAAAGTGTTTTGATTAAGGTCCTACCACTCAGCATGACATGGTATTATCTCCAGATCAGGCAAGCATTTAATACAGTGCTGGGTTCTCATTTCTGCTAATAGTCCCCCTGAGTCCAGCATGAGTACAATCAAAGTTTTGCTATTTTTGTGTAACAGGGTAAGTGCTGCTTTAGCAAGGCTTGCAAGCTAATCAAGGTACTTCTCATACTTTGTGAAACTTTTCCAACAGGGTTTTGGTTTGCTTAGTGAGTACTTACAGAATCACAGAATCGCAAGGGTTGGAAGGGACCTCGGGAGATCATCTAGTCCAACCCCCCTGCTAAAGCAGGCTCTCCTAGAGCATGTTACACATGACTTCGTCCAGGCAGGCTTTGAATATCTCCAGAGAAGGAGACTCCACAACCCTCCGGGGCAGCCTGTTCCAGTGCTCTGTCACCCTCAAAGTAAAAAAGTTTTTCCTCATATTCAACTGAAACCTCTTATGTTTCAGTTTGTTCCCACTGCCCCTTGTCCTGTCGCTGGGCACCACTGCGAAGAGTCTGGCTCCATCCTTGTGACTTCCACCCTTAAGATATTTATATGTGTTGACGAGGTCCCCTCTCAGTCTTCTCTTCAGGTTGAACAAGCCCAGCTCTCTCAGCCTTTCCTCATAGGGGAGATGCTCCAGTCCCTTTATCCTAGTTGCTCTCCTCTGGACTCTTTCTAGGAGTTCCTCATCTAGTTAACATGCTAGTTAGAGCAATAAACCTAGATTTATTCATGGTCTTTTGACTCTTAAGAGTCAAAGACTGATGCCATTAGCAACCAGGATTTTTTTTTATCTGTATCTCAAAAGGTCAGTTTATGCAACATGGACCAACTATATTGAAGACCCTGAAAAGCATACTTAATAGGAACTAAGAAAGTTTCTTTGCACAAAGTTTAGTACTTGGTTAAACTTTACTACTGAAATTATTTTATATTCCATCTGCATGGAGTTCTATGTTGACACTCTTAGATTACTTCTAGCAAGCTGTTTTGTAAAGACCTAGCTAACAAGTAGAACAGGAATCTAAACTATATCTAGTCTGCAGTGTAAACGTATTAGAGCATCTACCTCTCTTCAAATTTTTGGCTTGTCTAAGATATTTTTAACCTTTTCAAAAAAATTGACATTTCTTCCCCATAAGTCTTCCTGGGCATAATGCCACTTACAGCTGTATAACATAAGCTTAGTAGTAACTTCCTGCTGGAATTGGGCAGGAAACAGTTAGGAGCCAAACACAGGATCTTCAGCACTGCTATGTATGAATGTTCTCTGCATCTGTATACATGTCAGTTGAACACTGCATAACTAATAGTAGTTGATTGGCAAGATAATTGGCATCAACTACACTTATGGAAACGAAAGTAAAATCAAGTATAATTAGCCTTGAAATAAGTATTAAATGATACTTAAGTCATATACACCTTATAGGGGCCAATCAGTCTTCTTTTAACGTCCAACCGATAGCTTCTGGACTGTTCTGCATCACCCATATCTGTTGCACGCAACCGGAGAATTTCATAAACTCGTCTTGTGTGTTGCTAATGAACAGAAAGGAGAATAAAAACCATGTCTGAGTAAAGAGGTCACTCAAAGTGGAGAAAAACTGAAATATTAGAGTAGTTCCCCAGCTTAACAGAAGCAGTCAGAGGCACAGACAGAGCCTGTCAAACCTATCCTTCTACTTGGTGAGTTAAGTGAGTAAACATTCTTGGTTTCCCTTCAAAATAGTTTTCTTCCATGCAGCCAGTATCTAGCCTCTCGAAGTGTTGCACAAGCTGTAGAGGTGCTCCAATGACCTGCTGTAAATAAGCAGCAGAAAGTCCAGAAGCCAGAGTCCAAAAATACTTCAAAGAACTGAACAAGTGGAACTAGAGTGATATTAAGCAATATTTTACTAAACAGTATCTACTTTGCTGATTTTAATAATCTCCATATACCTACTGTCCTTCACAATGCCCCCTGGAAGTTCTAAATACAAGAATGAAGCAACAATATTTAAAGCTTTCTGTTTACTAGGGAAGAAAATGAAAGGAATTAGTAAATGGAAAAAATGAACTGCCTTCGGAACCAGGATCAGCTAGTATTGCATCTGGGAAGAAAAAAAATAAATCTCAAGCTAGGTATCTCCTCTCCAGATACATCCTAAAAATCTGCTGAAATAAGCCAGAGTGTGTAAATTCCAAGTCTCCACCTCAATGTTTAACTTGTTACTCTACTAGTTTGGTAAGAATATGTCCAATTACAACTGTTCTGATTTAATACCTTATTTATTTTCAGTTTTTGTTGAGCTTCCATCACCATTTCTTGACTGAAGCCTTGCATTAACTTCCCTGGGGAAAAGCAAAGCAAATCTTGACAGAGCTTTACAAGAACAAAGTCTCTTAGCTTCACATAGTTTTCAGATGGATCTTCAGCTAGAAAGAATAAAAAAAACATAGTTAACATCAGCATTATTTGTTTCCTCATTTCTGCTATGTGATTACACAGAACTATGGAAGACAAAAGCAGATACAGCACTCATCAGTATGTAAACCACTATGCTTAATCTGAAGCACTGCTATCACTATCAGAGTTTTAGATGTTTGACAGTAGATCTTAAAAAGCCTGCAGAAAGAAAACTTTCTAATATTTTGTTTATGCAGTACTGTACAGTATTATATACACTTTAAGAGACTGACAATATACATGTCCTTGGGAAAAGAGTATTACTCTCTATATAAACCTTTTTTTCTTGTATGTTCAATCAATTCTGTATTTGACAGAGTGGCAGAACTACTAGAACACAAACTAATTATGTGGAAAAAGACTGGTGAAACTATCCTACTGCATACAACTAAACCAGCCAAAGACATGTATTGACCATGAGTTATAGTCTTTGTTAGCAAGGAAAATAGGGATCCATAGCACAAGCTTATCCAAAATGAAAAGGCTGGAAAGACCAAAGCAAAAGCTGATCACTATTTCAAGTTACTTCCATTTTGCTGCAGCATAACTATCAAAACTCTCGCTTTAGAAAAAAACCCACCAAAGTTAAGAACTAGCTTCGGTGAACATCAGCATGGTCCCATATGCAACTCTGTTAGCATTTTCTTTCTGCATAGTTCGTAAATGGGAACAATATTGTGAATATATTTCTTCCTTCCTTACCTAATTGTTTAGACAGGCTTACTACACATAGCAGGGGGCGTGTCCCCCCCAACGCTCATTTTTCCATGGACTAGCATTGTGCAATTTACTGCTGAACAGCTTATATCCCAGCTATGTTTTTCCTTAGTCTTGAGGACCACTGTAAATAGTTGAAATTTGCAGTTTAAGGATGATTAAAAGCTAACAAGTTACCAAGAGGAAGGACTAGGATAAAAGCTTTTGCTGTGTATATGCAGCACTACATAACTGGCAATTTATTTTTTGGGTTGGAGAATGCTTACGATGATTGTATCAGTTAAAGTGTTCTGTGCATGAGTGGCCCGATCTTGTATGGCAAGTCTTATAGCACTTATTCAGCAAAAGAGATTGGAGAAACTGTACCAAAATTATTTGATTTCATTCCTTTTTGGTCAAATTAATTAAAAGATGAGGCAGTTTCTGTACAGGAAGCATTATCAGCATACATTTCACTTTGTCAGTTAGGATGACAGTTTATAAGCAGAACAAAATATTTGTTATAAATGTGAAACTCCAAAGTTTTTTTTTTTTTTTGTAAAAAGCATTAGCTCTTTCAAAGTAGATGATCTTAATTTCATCTTTTCAGAAAGGTTAAAGGCTTTACTTCACAATTTTAGATGCTAAGTAAGTAAATAACCTGGCCATATCAAGATTGTCCAGCCTCATTTTCCCCTCAAAAGAACAATAAATAATTTTGAAGAGGCCTTAATTTCCATAACTTGAGTGCCATGTAGAATATTGAAAGCTTTCTCCTGCTCTATTCCATAAAGAAATTTAAACCTATTTTAATACGCATTTACTGTTTGCTGCAACCCTGCATTTAAGGCACTGAGCCATGAACATGTCACATGATTTATGCAGTACCATGTTAAGACTTTTTTTATCCTCAGCTATAAAGCTATGTAAAGCTTTGTACTATTAAAAGGAAAAAGGAAAAGAGTAAATGCATGACGCACATGATTTCCTGCTGCATAAATGAAGTTATACTTCCTTAGGTTCCTATGAACTGGATTAAAATTATGAGGTGGATTATTTTATTAGGATTATTCTGCAGCAATGCATTATGAAAGCAAGTGTTTTATTGTATTTTCATTAGAATGGGGGAGTTATTCCTAACTAAGATGAGGTCTGAGATAGCACCTAGAATTGAATGGTTGCATCATGTGTTTGAACTGCATTTCTTCTTGTATTGGACTTAAAACCACAGGACAGATGTCACGTTTGTAGCTATTTTTTTACACTACATTTTTTTTTTTTATGCACATACACCCTTTTCCCCCCCACCTGCCATCTCCGCAATTTTTTATTTTTAGGTATTTGTGCACACACCTCTAACATCATGGGTGCCTTCAGCTGCAATACATGCTCCTGTAGCACAAATTCTCTACAGATTTTTACTGTCTGTAAAATTTGGCTTGCACACAAATATTAATATGCTATTTTAGTTTGCCTTCTTCCCCCCCCCCCCCCAATTTTCAGTTTTGGCTAATAGGAGTAAGTTGAACAAGGAATTTGACAAAGCTTGATCTCTTGGCAAACTCAGCTGTGTATCTCACAATAAAATGGCTAATTAGCTGGTAATCCGTTCATGCTAGGGATTGAATTTTCCTGGTGTGCTGTTCTCTAAGTAAAGGATTTAAGGAGCTACATTATATACAGTTCTTCTATAAACCAGGGTACTATTAATCCTGAACTGAGCTGAAGCTAAATCTTCAAAAGGCCATTTAATTCTGACAAACGAACATGAAAGTTAGTTTGCAGGCTAACCACATGTGAATACTACAAGTTGGTTATTAAACAGGTGAAGAGTTAAAAATTTAACACAAACCTGTTATATCAAGTACTGCAGAAGATGACATATAGTATCTATGAACTGTTTCAAGAAGCTGAGCACCATGGCCTTCTCCTTGGAATGGTGGCAAGATCAGCATCTGGCTACAGACAAAGGAATGTATTTTTCAGTTCAAATGAATTTTCAGTTCATTTGCAAACATTATAATGTCAAGGCTTAAAAACGAAATGCTATTTCATTTTAGATTAAAGTATGTGTAGCAATCTTCATGCTAAAGTATAATTTTAAACAGTCTTAAAATTGCTAAATATTCAAAACTTGTTTGAGATTCCCTCCGCTTCAAGAAGGGAACAATGAAATAAATCAGTGCATAGCCAGCCAATAATGGGGATTTTTTTAAACAAATCAACACCATTATAAACAAGTATTGGGAACTTCAGCAGTTCCCTCTTCTGAAATAAAAGGCAAGGCACGAGTTACGCCGCCAATTACCTTACACGTGGCCGGGTTTTGTCTGGGTACACATAGTAATTATAGACTGTCATGTAGCCTACGGTCGCAAAGAGCGTAGCTCCATCCTTATTATACTTCTCAAATCTGCAGATAAAACAGAAAGCCAAGCAGGTCAATTACAGTCGCGCTCCCATGCAGTGTCCATTTTCTTTTCCATTCTCCAACTGAATTTTCAGTGTCAGCAAGCTACTCTGTGAGGGCCCAATGGGTACACCTGCTATGTTCTGAATGTACAATTCACTTAATTGGTGTGCAGCAACTTGGATAAATCAGGCCTCTTTACAGCACTTCAGTGCACTTGCCTATTATAAAGATGAATAGGTGGCAAGTAAAAGAAAACACAGGCAAAGCTCATTTTACTGTTTAAGCCTACATTCAGGGCTCTAACGGACAACAGCATTTAATTCAGCTCTATTCTCAAGGTTTCCCAAAGCATAATGGAGGAAAACTCAAGCCTCATAAACAATGGTTTTTCTTTCCTGGGAAAAATATCATTGTACTGCTGCAATAATTGGCCAGCCATAATTAAAATGCAGGCTTTGTGGAGGTAATAAGGTCCACTGTTGCTTTAGAACTGTACTTACACTAGAAAGTAGTTCCATCTTTCATCATCTACATCAATAAAGCTAGCAGTTTCAATAAACCACATCAAGAACGTCTGAAGCCTTTCATGATATTCTCGAAAGCCTGGACATGTCATGTCGGCCTAGGGAAAAAGCCAGGAGAAGTCAGGTGAAACCTATCACAGATGTAAGAGGACAAAAAAATATGCAAAACCTAATTAAATTCTCCAACACAAAAAAGCATGTTTATAATTATTAATAACTGGTAAAATTATGGTATTTATATACTACAGTTGAAACATTACTGAAAGTGCATCACTGCAAAATAAACTTTAATTTGGTTGCTTAAAAGCAGAATTTTCACTTATTTTTCCATACCTTGTATATCTGATATGTTATATCTTCACCAGCCTCCTCGTTATGGACAGAATACGTGTGTAGCAGCATTCCAAAGGGCTTGAAGTTGACCTCCTTCTCCAGCAGAGACACAAAGTCATCTGTGTTTGTGCAAAAACCAGGAGGAATGATTTCTCTAATTTTACTTTCAACATCATCTGCCTGAAGATTATAAAAGGAGGCAGGATCAGTGGAATATTAGGAAAAGACAGCACCGATGTCACTATTGTGCTATATGAAACAAATGTAAAAGAGGGACTATGGCCTAACAGTAATAAAAAAAAAAAAAAAAGCCTTCCTGTTGTTCAGTAGGGACTTTGCAGCAAGTAAAGCTGCACTGACAAGATTCAGAAAGGTCACAATCCAACCACTGTAAGCATCAAAAAGCTCGTAGTTACAGCATAAGTTCATGAACGTTTTTACGTTTATAAAGATTGTTACATTTGTCCAAGTAAAACCTAAGAGTGTTGATAGCTATTCTGAAAGTGAAGCATGCTCAGAAGCTAAGACCTTCCAGCCAGCAATTCTCCAAGACTACGCTACAGTTTCTTGTGGAACTCAGGTTCCCAAACAAGCAGCTTACAAGAGCTATGTATTAGGTGGTGCAGAACTAAGCAGAGGAAGAGGGACAAAGGCCAAAAATGGTAGCTCCCAAACAGGAAAGTGACAGCTAGCACACACTTGCATTCTTATGTCTCCCTGCTTGAAATGCCTGCCTATAGGATCAGCTGCAAAACACATTACAAACTCAGAAGACAACATCCCACATTCAAATCAACAAACATTTTGAAAACAAAGTTTGACACAAAATAATAAAAATATAATTCAAGGATACTGTCAGCACATCTGACCTGTAGTCTAACATACCAGGGAAGAAATATTCTGACACCAAAATTAAATTCAGAGATGAATTACTCTTTTCAGATGACCAAAGTGAAAGTTAGAGACTATCAGCTGAGCAGACTTCATAATCCTTTTCAGACCCCAAAAAGACCACTTGATTGAATACATTTACTACTTCTTTTTAACCATGAATATTTGATGAAGTTTCACAATAACGTATTACTGCTTCTCACCAGGCAATAAAACTTAATGAATTGGTCTCAACTTAACAAAACCGTACTCCTCAATACAACCCCTAAAAGCCTGACATTACATTCAACAAAATGAGCTTACATTCAATTCAAACTTTCCTCTGGACAATGAATCCAGGTTTTTACTTAATGGAGTTTGCCGTGAGTTCAGCTGTAATGTTTGTATTGTATCTATTTCCACAAGGACTGACACAAGAACACTTTGTGTTAACTTACTAAGCAGCTCTTTCACACCGTTTACATGCATGATGGGTATTAGTTCAAAACCAAGACCCTTGCTACTTAGCATTCAAAACAGGGAAATTAAGATGCTTAGAACAAAATACACTACAAAAGGCTAATACAACATGCTACTAATTCCTGTCCTTTCAACCATAGTCCCTTAAGTAGAAGCAATGCACCTGCAAATGAATAGCACTTTATCATTCAGTTACATTTTTAGCGTAGAGAAAGATGGATGTAGTTCAGCACAAACAAGTTTTATTCTTAATGGTTTGGTACTACCAACATTTATATTTATATTTGTAGAGAGCGCTATTAAGCAGTTAAAATACAGCTCTACAATACTTAGTGTAAGAACCTAGCTAAAATACATACAATCTCTACATCCATTTCATTCTCAAAACAAAGGAGATGCATTTATTGGCACCTTTACTACTCTTCTTAAAGCAGTATTAAATATATTTTCTTTCCACTGACTGATTTAACTGCATTACACAAAATCAGCCTTTTATTTCAGAATCAATGAATCATATAAAGAAGAAGTATTTGTATAGAGTATATTTTAGAAATGCTTATGGTTTTTTAACTGTGCAAGCACATTGTTTACATAAATCTTAAGTCTGCACTGCTGTCAAAGCTGTAGGAAACTGCAACTAAGAATCTGTAGGGACTTTCGTTTTTTAATATCTGAAAAAGGCATGTAAAAATAACCCAGAATTAAAACAAGACTTCCAAGCATCAGTTCAATAATTCAGAGTATGTGGAAGACATCTAAAAAGGGTGCATATGCAGTATGAAGTATTATATAAATGTTTAAGTGATTTTGCTCTCCTCATGTTTTTAAGTTTCTTCATTAGCAATAAGAAGACAAACTTTCACTTGCTGAAAGCATGCAAGATAATGCATCCATCACTGACTGCCACCATAGAAAAATCTTGTTTTCCATAAAATAGAAAGAATTAAATCATGAGAACAGAGGCTTTGCAGATAAAGCAGTAGATAATCCTTCTTAGTTCTCTATGACCACAACATATTTTCACCTCCTGCCTCCTAAAAGTTCTCTCCCCTTGAAATGAGGCCTGACATAATTTAAGAAAATAAGCTATATTCTTCTGTTACTTTTAGGGTTAACAAGATCTCCCTTTCTTACAGAGGAAATCCCAGAATCCTCAATTTGAGTGGTGGCATAAGTTTAACTGATCCAATTTTCAGTTAGTAAGTCCTGGAATACTGGAATCTAGAAATATCAACAGCATACAAATAATTTGTTTCATTAATACTTGTGCTTTTTAATGGAAACATCCATTACATAGTAGATATTTCCAAACACTTCTCTCTGAGGTGCTCATTATCCAAGGAGTTACCAAGAATTTGCTTACTGCCTTTTCCTTGTGTATTTCTTTGACATTGGCTAGAGGTTTATTGCTTTTATCAGAGCATGGTACTAATATCTTACCTATCAGCATGGACATGTACAATGACATGGCAAGTTTCTGTTCAGAAAAACAATCCAGTTGACAACTGCAGCAGCGTTAAACATAGGCAAAGCCACTTACAATGAAGCGTTCAAAAACCTGAACGAAGCCAGCCAAGAGGTGCTGATCTTATAATTTGTGGAAGTACTGACTGTAATGCATTACCTTCATAATCAGAATCATGCAAGGTGATGCTGGGAAATTTGGTATAGGCTTATAACTAAACTTGATTTGTAATAGGACTACTTAAGTGGGCAGTGTCTCTTTGTACATTCCATTTGACTGAGGATAGTTTCAGTATAGAGATTATTCTTGTACTAACAGGCAGTTATGACATTTGTATACCATGTAGACACTGTTTCAAAGGGGCTTAATTTAAAATAATTATAGCAACACATTTGAAAGCTGAATTTCTCTAACAGTTATATGTATTAATTCCAGCAGGCAGCAGAGCCATCAGTAGCATTACTTAAAACAAGGATGCCCAATATTAAAATTACACTTTTTCATTAACTTTCTTGTAAAGCAAACTTATTAGACCAGCTGCAAAGCAAGATAAACACATTTATAGTAAAGACTGTTTCAGAGGTTATTGAAATACTTTCCCCCACCCTATCATAAAATCCAGATGAAAAGGAGGATACTTGAACAGCTGCAAATCTCAAAGCAGCAAGCAATTGGAGGTCAGTGCTATTAATATTTGTACTAGAAGAAAGCAGCCTCCCTTCAGATGTTTGAAAGAATCAGCTCCACCCAAGGGATAAATCCTGTCCATTTTCACAAAATGAAGTGCCAACTTCTGTTCAAAACATGATCATACTTTGCTGAGCCTTCCCCACCAACACGGTTTAGCTGCATCTTCAGGGACATATTAAGATGCATAAATATGACTGGCTCTTGACATTTCAGGATCTTATCTTTTTCCTCATGTTTGAAAAGATCTTGGAGGAAAAAATAGCAGTATTGGGAGGAATATTTCTGTCAGTCCCTAGCAGAGATTACAGCAGCTGCTTTAGCAATAATGGAACCAAACTTAGTATCATAGAATAAATCCGCTTGCTGTTGAATGGGCTTGTGTGGGTATTTAGATACAAAATCCTAAGCTGTGAATAACTTTGGTTACAAGCGAGAAGTTAGTTTTAATGCTCTGCAGTTATGTTAGAGGCAGTGACTGCTGTCCTTTCCTAAACACCATCTAGTCACAACAGAAAGATTACCTGTCATGTATGGCAGATAGTCCGCATCTTAGTATGATTATCCTGAAGGAGCTGAGATCAGCAACCAAACAGTTAACTTCAAAAGGTAAATGTTAATATGCATTTAAATTAACAATCTGCTGTAATGACAGCTTATGTTTTAATCTCTGCAAATGTATTTGTATCTTAAGATTGTTACACCAATGGCAAATACAAATGCAGAACAAGATTGATGACCACCATATCTTTTTTCCTACTAAGGTTTAGATATAGCCATATGAGCAGCCTATTTGGATGCATGTTGTTAGTAACACCAAAGGAAGCCCAGGGTAAGCTACCACGTTGTTCCTATTCAGTCAAAGCTTGTAAACACACTGGGAAGTATACAGAAGCCTCACTCAAATCTTATTTTTTTGTCCCCATCTCAAACCCTTAAGCAATTGGAGGACTAATTCAGTAGAGGAAGCAGGGCTTGAAAGCAAGGATTCTGAGCGATCAAAAAAGTCAGAGTGTGCGCTCATGGCAAGACAGACCTTATTTATCTTGCTCGTACCTCCAGAAAAGTAAAGTGACTTTGTTATTTTTACAGAAAATAGACTGTTAGTAAAAAGGTGCTATGGTGTGGATTCCTGTCATAGCATGATTTTGAAATCATATTGGTGAAAGGTTGGACTGTTTTATTTTAATTGTTACTACTTTGCCAAGAGGCTTTCCTTTTTTCCTTATTTCTAGAAACCTTCTAAAGATTGAAGATCATGACCTTTTACTCCTAAGATATGTTGCCCTAGCCTCAAAACTATTTCAGACATGTCCAGGCACTTAGCCTGTTAAACTAAGTATGCTCTAACACAACTTCGGAATAAGGAAGGGCAAGTCTTTAAAATTCATTTAACAAATTAATTCCAGTATTTTTTGGTTAGAATAGGCCTTTTCTTGAAAATATTTAAGTAAACTGACAAATTTGAAATTAGGAACTTAAAATACAGTTTGAAGTCATAAAGATGTTTACTTTTTTAAAAAAAGAAGGCACTTTTCTCAGGCAGAGTAATTTGAAGTCAGTGCAAACGTATAGCTATTTCACACTACAGAGTATTACAAAGATTCATCAGTAACTGTATCAATAGCTCTTTTGGGAAGATATCAACTCAATCTTTTCTTCCTTATAACTACATAAAACTCAGATGATATTAAGTTTTCTTAACACATCAGAGACCACTCTGAAAAACTGAGTAACTGTATAGGTACTTATACAACTATTTAAGAATTAAAAAATTGTTAAGAAGGTATTTTATTCCTTTCTGTAAATTCCATACACCTTTCTCCAGTTGGCTGAAAGACTGAGTAGCTTAGCTTTTGTGGGGTTCTCTCAAAAATATTCTGAGAGCACAGAGGGAGAAGAATTAAAAAAA
>NW_009260022.1:3996601-4002144 GCF_000687185.1 Egretta garzetta | reverse complement strand
AACCCCCAAAAGCCAAACAGAACATCCTGCAGGTAATTGTGTTAGTGTATTCCTTTAAGGAAGATGTAAAGCACACATGATACCCAACCAGAAGTTTCTAATCTCATTTCTGCCTTACTTGTTCTCCACATTTGCCATTTAAAGAGACACAGTCAAGCATCCCACTTCAGGTAGTATTTACAGAAATCTCCTTTTCCTTCTTACTGAATTCTCTTCAATATAAAAACCCACCAATGCTGGTCCTCCTCCTGGAAACAGTTAAAATGAAAATACAGTCTTGCTAAGTTGTTGTGGGTTTTTTGTGGAACTGGCCTTGGTATTAGCACCTTGTGTTTGACTGTACTGTTTGACACAATTTTGATGGTATTGCAGACAAAGGAACAACTGGAAAACATACAGATGAAGTTCAAAGCTTTTTTTCAGCTTAGCAACAAAGGAAGCTTGCTTTGTTGGCTTTTAATGTAATCATGTTTGGGTGGGCAATTACCAGACATAGCATTCTTGCCCATATCCTAACTAAGCCTCCTCAGTAATAGTTTAAGTGCAGGTCTGGTTCTGTCTTTACCTCCACACAGTCAAACTTTTGGTTACCAGCGATATAGTACAAGAGGATCTTCAGTCCCTTGTAGCCAAAGGCAACTTCACTGAGGAAGGAGAAAAGAGCAATCAGGAACTCTATATAGTTTCACAGCAAAACATTCACATCACAGAGCTTTCATTTTATAAGCTTTGAAGTTCACATCGTCTTTCCCAGTAAGGTTTACTAAGCTTCCTAATAGAAGGGAATCAAACTGGATGTGAGCTATCTAGACAGAAATAATGCCTTATGCTATTTCTGCTAGTTATTATTCTCCTCTAGTGGAGAAACAGGACATGTTCCTGAACTCAGTAAGGCAGTGCCTGTGCACTTACCATGACGGGTCAAGAAAGAATACCTGAAATAGCTAATACTACATTTATACTTCTCAGTATCTTAAACTCATTAATATTTATTTATATTAATTGATCGATAACATTTATTAAAACTTGCTTTGCAGTGTAGTATAATATTTTGGAATACACTACTGCAATTTATACTGCATAAAACAGATAAGCAGTCATAGCAATAAGAGTGGTTTTGGTGGACAGTTTCTGTATACTTATCCAATCTAACTAGAACTAAGTAAATGCAAAAAACAAAAAAAGGCATGGAATACAAAAGCCTTTTTTACACTTTGAAAATACGAGTTGCCTGAACATAAACACTGTACTGTTATGAATTATAGAGAATTTATTTTCAGGCAAAACTGAACTGCAGAAAATGGTAATGTTCACAAAGAAACAGGTTCCTTCTTTGTTACTTTAATGCACAGTTAATTTTATTTACTGATATTTTTCTTTTATGGTAGCACACATCATTTAAAATTTGAAGTATAACTGTCAGAACAAGAATTTGCTAATTAATTACACCAACAAATTGGAGAGTTCTCCCATTACTAAAAGTATAATTGTCAGTGATAGTTGCAGTAGGTGTGTATTACTGTAACTAATTTTATTACAATTAATATAGGTAGTTCACCCTACTTGGAGTACACAGAATGCTTTATAAAGGAACTGGAAATTAAGAAACTTAACTACTTCAAAAAGTCCACAGATATGTGCATGTGGATTTTCCTTAGTGGGGCGTTACCCACTTAAACAAGTAATTCTGACTGCAAGATCAGGTATTTAATTCTCTGCTAATCTATCTTAAAAACAGCATATAAAATGACTACAGGCTCAAACTCTACGAGCTAGGCACCAAGGCCACCGTTCAACTATACAGTCATAAAATTTAAGTAAGCGAGATTTCTTGTTTTCTAACAATTTGAAAGCAACTTTCCCCTTCCAGACCTATTAATTTGACTCTTGATACTTTAACTTACTCGTCTCCAAACACTTGATGGCTATACTCTGGATTAAACGTTGTGTTGTCATCCTCCAAATCCTCAGGAAAACGAACTGAAAAGAGCAGAAAAAAAAAAGAAAAGAGCATGACCAAGTCATCAGCTTCAGTTTGTTTATCCACAGATGCCATAATAGATGTTCAAGCATTTTTTCACTATAGAGTCAGACAACTTCAATTATGAACCTACCTACGTTTGGCTGGCATACAAATTAAATAAACACATCTTGTGCAGTTTAGATGCGTGTTATTTGATCTGATGAGACCAAATCTAAACAGAACAAAATTGAAAAATTGACACAAATGTATACATGTATATATTTCATATATATGTCTCCTGAATGTTACTGCCTTTAACTTCATCTTGAACACTGAGGACACTGCCCAGCTGGGTATTCCCACAGTAAGCCAGACAGATCATGTAATCAATGTTACCTTCTCATTCTGCCATTCTTCTACACACAGGTGAGAACACTTCCCTGTAGGGGGTTTCCATGGAGTGATGAATGGGAAGAAATGTTTATGTGCATTTATGTTCATTTCAGTTTTGGAGAATCAGCATGGATACATACAACACAGCTGCACTGATACTATACTGGTACTTGCACCAGTATTACCAAAATAATTAGCCATTTTTTTCCTGACTGTTTACTTTTCCTCAAAACCTAGTATTAAATAAGGTCTTTTCTGGTAGTGTAAAAATACTCGTTATAATGGCATCTACTCAAACTCAGTAACTTATTAAACAAGCATTTTATTCATGCTTATGGAGTTAGAGCAGTTGCTCCACAGTAATTGTGACAGGAGTTCTTTCATCATAAAATATATAATTTATGATTAGTGGATGAAAGTAGAAATTAAACTAGGCTTTCCTAGGAAAAATTTTACATGACTGAGACACTTGATTCCCAGACATCCTCTGTGTATTTGCAGTTGAAAAAATTACCTAAAATTGAAAGGGATATAGCTCTTATCTTGGGCACTGATGAGGCACCAGTAGCTCAAGACAACAGTTACACATTTTTAATGTTGAATGAATCAATATTGCATTAGCATGAGCATGCAATGTTGTAGGAGTTAATACTGCTATTAAAGATTTTTCTTTTAAGCATATGGAATATTGAACTACAGCTTTTACTTTTCTTTTTTACACTTTTACTTTAGTCCAGTAAAAGTGGAGTGAGAAAAAAGTTCTCTCTGATAATATTAGAAAGGAATTATTCAAAATGAAAAATGAAAATGAGTGTTCTAGTGACAAGATAAAAGTTTGGTCTTCTCAAAAGCAGAAGAGAACGGTTGCTCCTGTCTTCTCAGGTTTAATTCAGAGCACAACAGAACTGAGGCAAAGTAGCACTGTTAAAAAAATACTAAAAAAAAGAAACAAAACAAAAACCAATGAGCAATTCTGAATTGTCACCATGGAAGAAATTAGGACCCTGAAGAGGCTAGTGTATGACTGCTTTTGTATACATGTGGGAAATACATGCTTTTTTTTTAATGACACCACTTCGTAGCTTCTCATCTTTTCTCTTAATATAATTGGTATGTGGAACATCCACACTCTGATTCCTAGACAAAATTTACTCTCATAATTATATCTCATTCTTGCACTTTGGTTTTATAAAAGTGGAAGAGAAAAATAAAACATTAGATCTAGTCATAAAACCACTATTTGAAAGAATGTTTAAGAGGAAGGGAAATACTTCACAATTACAGTGGCTTAAAGACTTAAGTATTTTGGTTATGACGACATTTTGGCTCACAGGCCAAAGGTGATTGAATATTAAAAATGCTACTAAACGATACAGAACAGACTGCTAGTAGTAGTTCTGCAGAGTTCGTAACAGGTTCTTTACTTTTATTTTCTTAATAAATTATGCTATTTACACTGCTCAAAGGAACAAATTGCTGAAGGGCTTGAAAGAGGTATGCCTTATTCAAGTAATTACTGCTGCACATAAGTTTGAGATAAAAGCTATTCCACCAAGAGTTCAGTAATTCAGTCTGTACTCTTGGTGCCCTAGTACACAAATTAGTTAAAGAGAACATTAAACAGCTCTCAGAGTGACATTTTTTCTATTCAGATTTTAAACAATTTTCATTAAAAATGTCTCGTGTAATCCAGATGTTGGGGGGGAAGGGCAGCAAAAGCGCCCAACCCAACAACACTTTCCAGTTTTCTTTCTTGCTTTTATTTTTTCCCCCCCCTCAAAGAGGAGGAAAGGGAAATACGTTAAAAAATATATAATACATAATTAGGTATTTGTAACCCTAAAGAGATGAGTTGTGCTACTACAGTCACCACGAAGACGATGCCTATTTAGGACTGCACCACAGCATAAGGATTAGAGAAGAAGAGGGAAGCTAGGAGAACATAATGAATACTTCAATAAGACAAGATGTAATTCCAATGCACTCTGGTAACATTCCCATAAATTGCTCATGACATTACTCAGAGACAGAACTGAATTATAGCTGTACTTTAACCATAGTAGTTTCAGCAAAACTAGACTATGTATTCTTATTCTTGTGTTTGTAGATTTACATTAATAAGTACATATTAAAACCTTGGTGGATTTAAGTATAAGGAAGTGTCTTAAGAAGTTATTCCAGTATCAAATGCACAATATTTAAAAAGTGACATTACCTAGTTTCAGCTGAATTGCTTCATTTGTATTACACTTGTATTCAGCCAGCTTCTTCTCCATAGCAGTAAGTCCTGAAGAAAAATTTTTGTTTAGAAAGTTAAGAGGTGTACAATCTCTGTGTCACTATTATTGAAGGAACACATTTAGAAAAAGGTTCTTAAAACCACAAAAAACACAACACAAACCCACCAAAAATACCGAACAAGTAGATACAAAACACTAGAATATGTAAGAGAAATATAGATATTTATCTCTAACACTGTTCTGGAACTAGAAACAAGAACTAGAATACCAACTACAAGTGCCTCTCCTTTTAGTTTTTGAGAATGAAGGGCATTACAATAAAAATATGTAAGTGTTTAAGTTATTACCAATAAAACATACTTGAAAGCTGTAAATAGAAATTAAGAATCTAGCCTAACAGATGTTTCTTTTAAAGAGCATGTTAAGTAACATGTTCCAGGGCACTACAAGTGTTTGCTTTAAGTCATTTTCATAAACAGGTGTGGACTACAGTGGCACATATACTACCCACAATTATCTAGTTACCACTTCTCTTCCAGAGCAGATGAGGAAGGAAATAACAAACAAATTGCATCTAGTCTGTTTTTCAAAACACAATCCAGCACAGAAAACACATGTCATTTATCACAGTGTTTTTCAAGGACTTTATAAATCCACCCCCCGCCCCATTCCAGAGGTCTCATCAGAAAGTTATTCCTGTAACTTTAGATAATAAGCTTTAAGTAAAAACAAGTCAGGGTTTTTGACTCCTCCCACCCAGTAAACTAGTGGACACGGAGGTAACTCCGGTTTACCACTACTAGGCGTGTGAACCGTACGCCCGAGGATGCCCAGCAGCACGCACAGAGCAAAGCGGCGGGGGGAAAGTTCGCCGCGCTCCTCGCCCAGACACCCGACACCCCGGTCGTCCGAGCTCACCGCGGTCAGCCCTCACCGGCACCCCCGCC
>NW_009260022.1:3994903-3996091 GCF_000687185.1 Egretta garzetta | reverse complement strand
GGGCGGGGCGGCGGGTCCCCCGCTGTCACTTCTGCCTCAGAGGTAAGCGTGCCTTCCCTCGGGCCGCCGAGCGCTGGGGACCCAGCCCCAACCCCTGGGCGAAATCGAAGGCTAGCCCTTTGTGAAGAGACCTAAAACACAGCACCTCCCCTTCCCGCTTTGGAGCGGGCACGGCAACTCCTTTTAATGCCGCTCTTTCTTCACATGTAGACCTCATGGCTCAGGGCCCCTTATTCAGCTGATGAAAAAAAGAGCTTTTTCATGACTAAAAAAAGCAAGCTGTATGCTGAACCACTCGTTACAGCCGCTGGTGGAAGGACCGTGGAGGTTTCTGCAGTTTTAAGGGTCTGTTTTCTGATGCACACTGTTAACTCTGCAAGTTACAGTGGTAATACATGGACTTGCTGAGCAAGACAGCTCAGTGGTCGAGTACTTGACAAACAGGGAGATTTCAAGGAAAACTATTTCTGCTGTCAGCTGGCAGGTAGGCACATACGTAGTGTGTGAACTCCAGGTTATCTTCAGGAAGTTTTTGTTGACCCGCAGCCAAAAAAAAGTTCTGCTTTCTAGAGAAATGTAGTTGTTCTGAGACATTGTTTTGTAACTACCATTATAAACTCCAACTGCTATATTGCAGTTTTATATCTCACTGTCTTACTTGAGGTATAACAGAAGCCATCGCTCTTATGTTTTCCAGTGGCATGTGATAAAAGAGATCTTGTTGGGCCCTTGAAATACTACAGCAAGCCAAGACAAAAAATACGTGAGTCAGGTTTTATAAGCACTTACTGTGATGGACTGCCCAAAGTATAAATTTCTCCTTTCCTGAGGCTGTGGCCTTGCATGTTTTTCATTTTGAGGTATAAAGCAAGTCAGTGTGCTCTGCTGCTAAAAGTATCACAGGAGTCTCTCAGAAGCCACTGAATTCCAGACAGAATTACTTTGTGCTGCTGTATCTTTGTTAGAAATATGGGGCTACTGCTGCTTTGTAGCCATGCTGCCAGAATATCGGTCTGTGAAGTTTCAGCACTTGGTATCAACAGGTATAGCTGGGCTGACCCTCAAGGGAACGGCTGCATCTGCTAAGCCAGAAATGAGTTTCAGCAGCATTTTTAAACGTTCAGTTTTGCACTACGGAGGTGCTGCCAGCAGTCCCGCGGCAAGGACCCGCAGCTCCCGGTGCCTCTG
>NW_009260022.1:3947112-3993977 GCF_000687185.1 Egretta garzetta | reverse complement strand
ATTTTCTTGCAGGTAAAAAGATCTGTCTAATGCTGTGTCGTTGACAGGCTTTTATTTCTTGCCCTTTCAGCAGTTTGCCACGGCATCATACGTGTGCCGTGCTTGTGGGGCACTTGCAAGTTCACTTTGCAGGAACAATGTATTGAAAGGGCCTTCAGGCGTTGAGGAGAAACTGCTCCTGATGCAAATTGTGCTTAACTAGTTCCAAATTATAATCTTAAATAATTTTATGAGGTATTTTCTAATTTTCTGTAAAGCGAATAACTGTAACTAGGTGCTGTTATTTTTTTTTAATACACTTTTGCAAGTTTCTAAGAAATTCTTCTTCCATGGCTGTATGTTTTCTCCTTGGGTTTTATATGTGTTCCTCTGATAAATGGAGGGATTACTGGCAATGTTTTTAGAAGTTAAAATTTACTTCTTAAGATTGAAGTATTTCATAATACTATATCTCGCAGGGCATTAGCATTAACATGTATAAATAACAGCATCCCCTTAGGTACAGCGAAGCACAATCTAAGAGGAAAAAACAGTCAGTCCTAAAACTTTCATAACAAGGTTTGAATCAGGTAGGTGGAGTACAGAGAACAACTATGTTTTAGGTCCATGGTTGGACTGCTGCCAAAATAACTAAAATACCCTTTTTCTTCTCCTTGATATTGAGTATTATACAATATATTCCAGAAGCTTTACTCTGTGAAAAATGAAATAATATAAAATTAAGTATTAGAGCTAATACTGTAAGTAATAAAATCTACTGTTTCATCTTCGACATGTATCTTTTGGTCCTACCATATTATCTAACAGTTTCCGCATATGATAAGTAGACAGAGATACCATTTTGCCTGAGAGGGGGAAGTTATATCTCAACCATAATTTTGGCAGATTTTTGCTTTTGTGTAGTGGATTACACTGGTAATATTGCTTGAGTGCCAAAACTTGGAATGTTGGAATCAAACTGCAAAAGCCCAGCATTTAGTTTCTAGTAAAAAGTCTTCCATCACAGCTTCATTTATTGTTGACATGAAATTCAGCTTTTATAGATATACAAGGAATATAGATGTATACAAGAATACAGTAGAGTATGTTAATAAAATAAGCAATGTGAAAATATGATTTTAAAAAATATATTAATACAATATAAAAATGTGTGGTTCTAGAACATCATACCCCTCTTCCAACTTTTTTGCAAGACACTTTTGCATATTTGATTGCAAAAAAGTGAAATGTGGTGTCAAAATATTCTGTTCGACTTGGAAATACGCACTTTTTATGGTTCTTGACTTCCAGTCAGAAGTGTTTGCTTCTGGCAATAAGTATATTGTCTGAAGTCCTTGATTTTGGTCATACAGGGAAAAGTGGAGAGGAAGAACATGGTGCAACTGGTTCTTTAAATTGTCTCTGTGACAATACATGTTTTACTGACCTAAAAAGCAGACAGTCTACTGGTTTTAAAACAACTTTTTGGTCTTTTCCATGTCTATCTTACAAACTTCAAAGAAACATGCAAATTAAGTTGTGGATTGTTTTGTGCTCTGAGGAATGAAAAATACAAAAGTTTTGCATATCTGAGATTTGCAGTAAAAAAATCAGCACACCTCTGGCGTAGAGAGTTTATTTGGGGATTATATTTGCTTCTAAGTGAGTTTGAAATCGTGTTTTATGTTTGATAGATAGCAAGCAAAGTTAGTTGCAAACTTTAAAAAAAATCAAAAGAGAACCCTTACTCTTTCCAAAACTGAGTTCTAGAGAGTCATGTTATGAAATACTGCTAGTGTTGCACACATCAGGGGTCAGATATTTTGTGCTCTTTGCTGAGGGTGCTGGCCTGTTCAGCTTCAGCTAAAGGGCGTGCATTCCTTCCTAAATTTGGCTTCCCCTGGAAATGAGCACAAGGGAAGATGTGAACTCTAGGCCTCTTCGTCATCCACCTTATTCATAGAGAGTGTACTTAAATTTCTGTCTGTTCATGCGTATCCTCTACTGTGATATGTGTCCTCTGTCCATCCAGCTTAAGTTGTATCTTAATGGATGCTCGGTATATGCTTTTATACCTCTTAAAATTTCTGAAGCTTGCTATATATTTCTTTTTATTATTTTAAACTGTTAAAAATCTTAGTTGTTTTAAAAAGATGTGCTATTATTTCTATGTAATCCTGTAACTGTGAAATGCACGCATTGGAATTTCATGTTTGTATACCGTCAAATAAGTTACCTCTCAGGTGTTTGCTAACCACTGACTTCAGAAACAACCATCACTGAAGGATAAAGGAGTTGCATAGAGCAACAGTTATCAGATTTCTTAGTGAGACTTCATTCTTTTTTCTTAGGCAAGACACAGTCAGCCCTTGTGGAATATAGTTGATATTGTTGATAGACTTTTTACTAGAAACTAAATGCTGGGCTTTTGCAGTTTGATTCCAATATATGCCTGCTGAATGCAAGTGGAACCTGTTACAGCAAGGTGGAGAAAGAAGCAAAAACAAATTTCCAATTTTAATACAGGAAACTTTCCCATCCCCACTTAAAAATGTCTTGCATCTCTTGCTCATAGCTTAGCTTACTTAAAAGTATGTTAAGAGTACCCGTAGGTGTCTCTGGTTTTGGAACTTATTTCTCCTCTGCCCAGATAAATTAATTGGGAAACAAAACCCCTTTAAATTGAAAACAAACTAATTTTTCAAAGAAGGTATTGTTCCTGAAAGTGTGGTGATACCTAACACTACATTGTACAAATAGAGTAGGGTTTTTGTGTGTTCATGTTATGTGAAGATGTTTAAAAAAGACTCTCATGCAAATTCATCAAGTGCTTACCTGAGGCAGTCTACAAATATATAGTAAGAATTTTGTGTTATAAAGTAATAGAATTCAAGACTGAGGAAAATATAGATGTAATTGGTATATTTTATATGCAAATTAAGATTTAATTTACAGTTGCCTATTTTGTGCTAAAAGATTCTTAAGTTATATGGCGAAAAGGTAACTTGAGGACAAATGTAAATACGTGCTGAAATACTTAGCCTAGCTACTTTGTCAGGCCTTAATTTATTGGCTTGCTGCCAGGCTCTTTCAAAATACTATGACCTTCTCATATGGAGCAAAATGTATCTGCCAGTTAATTATTTTTGTCTCAACATTTTTTTAACAAAACTTCTCACAGTTTTTATTGTAAAACAATTCACTATTTGTAATAAATAGATAAATTGGTGCCTGAAGAAAAAAAGATGATGAAGTTTAGATTTTGACTGTCTTTTGATATGCACTCTACTGTCATACAGTTGAATTTTGTTGTTCTTGAAGATATGCTCAATACTCTGCATGTTTGATAGTCCTTCATCCATAAAACTTTTTTTGTATTGCACGTTTTGCAGCAGAATTGTGTTTCATAATGCGTTTTTTAGTCACTTGTGTATACGACAGAAGAGAACCTTTCTGTGTTGATTCAGTGAAGCAACAGTTTAATTATATTGTCATGTCGGCAGCAGTGCTGAATTAAAGGATTCCTGTCCACTGCTTTGTGTTTCTGTTTTTGTGGAAATCATCTAATTCTGGATTAGTTCAATAATCTGGTTCACAGTGCAGTCTTGCAAACAGCTGTCATCACAGCTATAGGGTGGAAGAGAGAGAGGTGATGAGGCGATGTGAGGGGCTGGTATTGTGGAAGAGATATGGAAGATGCTTAAGCAGGCATTGATGCTGATGCGAGCTCCTTTATGCTGAAATGCTGTCCTGACTGAATTGGTTGGGTTGCATCCAGCTGAAACAAGCATAAGACATGTGAGTGATCCCCTTTATTGTAATGGAGTGTTACACCTTAACAGGTATTGTGTGTAAGTCTTACTGTTAATATTCTAATTCTTGTGGGTCCCTGGCAGAGTAAGGCCACGTTTTGTTACTCTTTCACGTAAGGCTGTGTCAGCTGAATCATGATACTGCAGTATATAGTGGAAAAGCTACAACTTCGAGATAAAGGCCATTCTAGCATAGACGCTGCACTATAGATCCTGGTGGGCACTGCCATTTCTTTTTCTGCAGAGAATGCTTATGTAGTCATCTTTTAATGACTAGGACCTGGAAAGGCAAATTACCTGAATTAAAATCACTACTTCTATTGCAAATCAAAATTCTAATGAAACAGTTGTGTAGTTTTGTAACTTCACATTCTCAGAATGAACACAGCTCTATGTATATGTTTGAAGGTCTTAATCTAAATCATTGTGTGTACAAGTAGACTGTACAGTAGATAGTGAACAGAAGAGATGGATTTTAAACTATTAAATAAGCTTGCTTACAGGTTTTGTGAGCAAAAATGCTGAGAAATGTGCTCTGTCGTCAAACTGGATTGGGTCACAGTAGTTTAGGGAACTAGAAATCTTCTGTGAGCTACTTTCCTGTGTTCCAGGATGCAAACATAGTTTAACTTTGCTATCTGAAAACTTAGTTTTTATTTCTAAGAGTACTGTCATATATAAGAAATTTTTCCTGCACCTATACTGCCATCTTGAAACAAGATCTGAGGGGTATGAACTTCCATAATACATTTCCTTTTTATTCATCACTTGTGGTGCTTTCTACTCCTGCCTCCTTATGTTCTTAGCTCAAGATTGGTCTTACTCAGCGTAACTGGACAGCTGAGGGATGGTATCTACTTCATGCTAAAAAGTTCACGTTTAATTTAAAGCTCACCTATAGCTAAGAACCAGTGATTAGTGATTTGAAACAGAAAAGTAATCAGTAAGAATACTGATACAGACATATGGCAGTTATCTTGGTGTAGAACTAATAAAGATGGACTTGGTTATTTTATTTTAAGTTAGTTTTATTAATATTTAAATTTTTATTAAATTTAATTTTATTAAATTAATATTTAGAATTCTAAAATTTGCCTGTGATTTTTATTTGAAAATTTACTGTTAATAAAATTAAAACTCAAAATCAAAGTTAAGCATTTCAAGTGACCCAAATGCTTTCTGTCTGTGTGTCAATTTTCACTTAAGTGAAAAATGCCAAAGCCATTAGTTTCAGGATAAAAATTAATCTGAAAAGTTATCTCTCACAAAAAGGGAAAAGAAATAATATGTGTTTTCCAAGGTAGCTATAAGAATGATCAGGAACAATTATTCAGAAGATATCTGGTACTAGAAATTGTAAGACACCTTACGTTCTGTGTTTTTACAATGTAGCTGTGAATGGAAAGCTACAGCATTTTTATAAATTTATACAATTACCTGACAGTTTCTGAAAATATGTAATTGTCTTTTTATTAGAAGATATTGGTCATTATGTGAACACATCTATTCTACAGGGATAATCTGATTGTTGTGGTATGCAACTAGTACAGTAACGCTATTAGTTTAATCAAGCCCATTAATTTCAGAGCAGTTACATGCAGACAGTTGTGCACCATTTTAAGTGATACTCAGTAAAGATACTAGTTTGGTAATCACTGATAATTAGCATCTAAATGGATTCATTTTTGTTTGTGTGGGTTTTTTTTCTTATTTTCAATCTAGTATGCCAGTGTTGAGAAGGATGGCGAGCATTACATGACCCCAGAAGATTTTGTGCAAAAATACCTAGGACTTCATACAGATCCGCGCTACAATCCTAAAACAGTGCAGCTGTTGGCTGGAGTGGCAGATCAAACAAAGGATGGGTGAGAATTTTGCTTTCTGTTAGAAGATTGTAATGCATTGGTAAATGTGTGAGTGACTGAGTTTGATAATTTCATCTACTAAAATACATAATTGATTTTATTACACTTCAAGCTTATTTAGATCATAAGTTTTTTCTCAAGTACAATAGGCTATACATTTGTGGAAATTGGGAAAAAAATACAGTGTTTAACAGTGAAGAGTTCAATGCATTTTTTAAATTGAGTTGTCTTAATGGACTTTTAACAATTACTAAAAATGCAAAGCAAGTTGAACTGCAAATTGCCTTGGAAAAGTTCTTTTCTGTATACTCAGGTCCATGACTAAATATTATGTAGAGTCTTTAGTACCTGTAATTAAACATGGAAATATGGAAAATATTTCTTAATTCTCTAGTGTGCAATTCAAATCAAACCATCGAGGAGTTTTTTAAAGTGCTGGCTATTAAGAAAGAGAGATGCTAATGACTCTATGAAGGAAGAAGGTGTTGCCTAATCAAGATAAGGTCATACCACATAATGCTTTTCCAACTCTGCTTACAAATGATATTACTTGCTTTTAGACAGTTCTCTGAAACTAATTTACAGAATGTCCACTCCACTGAGGTAGTACCCTCTAACCCACTCATCTTCAAATGAGCCTTTTCTCTTGCTTTATGTAGGCTTCTAGCTTTGGCCTTGGATTGTAGTAGGAAGCATGGCCATTTTTAAAATAAAGTGAAAAGGTTAAGATGGATCAGAGAAGAAGTTCAGAATGCAGAAGGGAGTGGGTTTTTGTAGAGAAGAAAGTTGTTGTTAAAATTGTGTATAGTGCATTTGTAAATACATAGGTGTAACTTACTTTAAATTTGAAAGCCCCTTAGCTTCCTTGGATTTGTGAGTCTAAATCTGACCTTTGACATCACTTAAATGTTTTTATTTTCCTGTGTTCTGCTTTAGAATATTTTACTAGTTTGCATAGTATCCTGAGCAGCTTGCACAGTATCTATGCTTTACAAATAAAATTATATATGCTCTATACATTTTTGCACTGAATGACAAGTGTAGGATATCCTGTTTGATGTAAAGTTACATGATTTTTTTTCATTTTATAAAGCTGCAGCATTTTGATAATACATTTGATATATACATCCATTTGATATATCGAAATAACCTGTCTCTGCTTGTAATACATGTCTGCATTGTTATGGATTGAAAATGCTATTTTGTATTTATCTGTTGAAATAGTAGTCTAATTGGTGACTAGTAAACCAACATGTTGAGTATCTTGTTTCTCTGAAAGTTGTTGGTTATCTTTTATGGTGTGCATTTCTTCAGAAAATGTTTTATAAAACTTTCTTACATTGAGAAATCAGTAATTTATTTTATTCCTACAACAGAACTTTAAGGCATTACTTTTTTTTGTTGATCTCTGTGAATATAAGGGGTTTTTTGTTTTGTTTTGTTATTTTTCTTGTTTTAAATTTGGGTAATGTTTGAAGAGAGGTAATCAAATATGGGTAAGTGTGCTTTATCTACTTCTACATGGGAACAGTGGGAATGGGAATTATTACCATATGGTCTGCAATAAAAGATGTCTGTCTGTCTGAATATCTGTTGATACTTGTTTGAAACTTGTTTTCCTAAATGTTTTAATTTATATTTCTCTCCAATCTGTATTTCACGTGAAGAATTTGTTATGCCCCCATCATCATAATTGGATTATTTATTTTTGCATTCACATTCTTCCTTTTGTAGTGAGCTGTAATGTATCAAAATCCAGGCTCTAAGAACTGTATCATCTGCATAGAGAATTGAATCTGCAGCATGAAGAATTATTGTAATCTTCAACTGAATTCCGAAATATATTACATCTTTCCAAGGACTTAAAGTTACTTTATGAAGTCCGAGGAAGTATCAGTAGTCCTATTCCATACAGACATTTGTAAATTAAATGCAGCCCGAAATCACACAAGTCATTGAGAAGCTTTGGATTCTGTTAAGACATTTCATTCCTGTGTCTCCTATCACGTTCTCTCAGCCTTGCTTGACCTTCAAATAAATATGCCAAGTGGTTTTGGTAACTTTTTTTTGTTAATAATTTTTTATTTAATTTAGTTTTAACTTTGGCACTTTAGAAAAAAAAGCACATTTTGGAACTGGCTGTAGGCATATGTTTAAAAAAAATGTATTTTTACTTTTTCCTGATGGTAACTTGATACTTAATTAACTGTTCTGGAGTACTATTTCCTTCTCCCATTGCTACTGGTTTGCTTTAGTGGGACTCCATAGGGTAGTCCTTAAAACAGATGACTTTTCATTTTCAGAGTGTTTCTTCCTCATTGTTACAAATGCATGTCCTGAGAAATTAATGTGATGAGGTCTAAATTAGAATTTAGCCTAAACTGCCTTGTCTGCTATCTGTTTACAGTGGGATTTCACCGATGGCGTAGGTAAGCATTCCTATGTCATCAGACTGCAGGCACTACTTTTGAAATTAGAATATATATCCTCTCTGAATAATGTACTTATATAGGTATGCCAAAACCAGCTTCCTAATTACATAAATAACATTAGTAGATATTGCAGTTTTAAACCCAAAGATTTTCTTCTCCCTTCAAACCTTCAAAATTTCACAGTAGTAATTCAAAATTCTTAATTTTAATTGCTTGTTTCTGGTTACTCTGCTTATCAGCATATTGTTCTTAAAATTTGGAAATGTCTTCTTCTTAAGCTAAGTCCTGAAGAAAGACTTGATGTTTCACATAATGGAGAGTCACAGCAGAGCTGTCTAAAAGCTATGTTGTGTGGGGAAAAAAGAGAAAAGAGTTGTAGTAGGAAAAAAGGAAAGATAGAGAAAAAATGTAAACACATGGCTTACTTTGTGTGCCTTTGAAGAGTAATGGTACAGAAGAAATAAGAGGAAAGGAATTTTTTTAAAATGTTACAGATAAAATGAAAGGTGAGTGATTTGATATTGTTATGGACTCTGTAATGCAGTGGGTTCACTGAATGATACTTGAGTAGCGATTGGGTGGGAAGCTCCATCATTCTGTTTAATCCAGCTCCTGTTATCTCCGCCCTAATGGATAATGGAGGATCACAGGGGATATCCCTGCTTTTAGGCATTGCAAATTGAATATATGGAAAGGAAATTGAATGTGTCTATCTCCTTTTGCTGTAGGCACTGTTAAAGTGAGACCTCTGAAGACGGCTTCTTTCAGGTTCAGGCCTCTACGAATGCATTCTACAGAGATCGTCACTTGATTCTGTCAGTTATAAAGCTTCCTGGTTAGGAATTAATTTGTATGTCAGGTTTACACTTGTATATGAGGTATATTTTGAAATGATAGTATTTACAATTATTTTAAACGTTACTTTGTTTCTCTGATACTAAACACTTATTTATGAAGATCATCCTTTGGATGAAATTGACTTTGCATCTGAAGAACCATTCTCACATCTTTGATTTTTGTGGCTAAAGTGTGACAAATTAATATCACAATTCTGTATTTGTCATATCTTAATTCCTTTCAAAATCACTACATTTTTTCTGTATTTTCTGTATAGTACATATATGCAAGAATGTTAACATATGTAACCTTGTTTAAATATCTCAGTTCTGCTTTATGTGTATTTTGATGGAGAAAGACTAGATACATGAATGAAGAGTGTGGCTTGAATTTTGTTTCTTTTATTTTTCTCTGTGGAACAGAATTTCTACTTGGCTCTTTAGCAGTAAGCAGTATAGGTGTGCAGTAAGCATTATGAGTTAATGATCTCCTATGAAGGGTACTAAATTCAGATAAATTATTTACATTTTCTATGAAAATGTATCATCTACAGTGATATTCTATGTTTTAACAGCATCTACTGAAATAGTAATATTTTTGTTTAATTTAAAAATGTAATTAAAATTCTTATTCCTGTTGATAATTTATTTGATGCTAAAATGGATATCCTATAATTTATTTCTATAAATTTTGTTCAGGAACTCACAACAGGATGGAATATTCTAACTCATCAAGCTAAGTCCCCTATTTTTACAAGGATGAAAACACACAGTAGTTTTACTAAACCAAGCGTGCTGTTAAAACCTAAAGCTTTTGCTTGCAGTATTCTGGAAAGGCCACAGTATATGCCTGCTCCAAATACCTTTATGGATACGTGATTTTGTTCTTGTGACAACATTATCCTTTATCTTCTCCTGGCTTGGGGCTTATCTTTCTACAGCTGTTCTTACATGCAGCATTAGAATCCCTTCTAAATATTTTTTCTGTTAGTCTGAGTAGGATGAATTCCTCTAGAAAACTTATTTCTGATTATCCTAATAAGCTACATGTGCACACGTTCAAGTCTGAGTTTATAAGTGTTGAACACAAGGACTTGGATTTCTGTGCTGCATTTCAGACATGTTGTGGGAAGCCTATCTGGGGATACCACTGCTTCCTTATCTCACACAGAAACAGCTTTCCTAATGTATCCTGAGTTTCATTTTTCTATATGGTGACTGTCTTGCATACACAGCTCAGAATCTTGTGATCTGCTGTTACACGCAAATCCTTCCCTGCCTTGGTCATGTCTATCTGTCCTTATGTCCAAATGGTCTTATAGCGTCTTTCTTTCTTTCTTGTCCTCAAGTACATGACCTTGCGGTTCATGTTATATTTGAAGTGTAATATTTTTTCTGTATATGTAGTAAAGTATAACTTTTTTTGAACCTGTTTGTTTTTTATGAATGCTATATGTTGTTTTAAGAAAATACATATATTGTACAGTATATTCCTATACTTGCATTAAACTATCTTTTATTTCTCAGTAGAAATACATATATAAATTAGTAACATAACGACAGCCATGTAAATTTCATGGTGGTAGAATTTCTGTGGGTTTTTTATGTCTTTATTACAAGGTAATAAATTGTAGGTATTCACTGAGAATTGATTATATTTTGTTGTTGATGGATATGAAGAATTCAGTACTTTTATACTGGAAGAAACTGAGTTGCATAAAAGTTAGGTCAAGTCACTACCTAAATGTAACAAATAACAAATACTTTTTCAGGTTCTAGTGTAGAGTCTTTTTTATATTAGAATTTTATTTTAATAATTGGATCACACAGTTTTCTAGAGCATGAAACACAAAATATCATTGGTATTGTGAATAATTTTTTGAAATCTTTATAATGTCTGTATTTTCCTTTGTAGGTTGATTTCCTATCAAGAATTTTTGGCATTTGAATCTGTTTTGTGTACTCCAGATGCAATATTCATTGTTGCTTTTCAGTTATTTGACAAGAGTGGCAATGGAGAAGTAACATTTGGTAAGAATATCTAAAGAAAAACTGTTTAAGAAAGTGATTATAATAGTATAAATTGTAATACTGGTTCGTCACCATTGGTTGCATAGAAATACATATTGTGCAGTACTGCACTGATTTCCTAACAGTTTGCATGAGTAAAACATTTTTTTTCTTTCAAGTGATACATGCTTAAGAAATACACATAAACAAGATATATTTTGCTCTGTCTTCTTGAATCAAGATTTTTCATGTTCCTGAAGTAGTTAATACAATGCTGTTTTGTTCAGTGTCATCGTAAGTAAAGTTTTGTGGACTTCAAACTTCTTCAGCAATGAGGGATTTTTAAAATATGTCCTGGATTTCCACATATCTTTGAAGAGTTTTCATTAAATACAGTAAGAGCTCAATATAGAAATGAAGGAGGTCTAATCTTTTGAATTCCTAGTTTAGTGTTCCTTTTCTTCAGGAGCAAATCTTACTTTAATGTTATGAGTGTAATTTACAACTAGATCATATATTTGAAAAATTAGGAAGAAGATATGGCCTTTCACTTTTGTTACTTTTTTTTTTAACCTAATCACATAAATTAGTAATTGAACAAAAATCTTTAGGCTAACTATACTGCTTTATGATGTTGCTAAATAACTGTTATTGACATTGCAGTTTAAGGAGGACTAGGTTTTATTTTTAAAACTTCATATGTTTATGAACATTAGATAAATCAATGCTAAGAATTTTAATAAAATGGAATGAGAATTAAATGTTATTTATATCCAAAGAATAAAGCTCTCAATAAAGAAAATGCAAACTATACTTGGATTTGTAAGCACTTGCTGTTTGTACTATTTCATTCTTATGAAAATTATGGCAACTTGTTGGAAAAAAAAATGCAAGGGTCTTTTTATGGAAACAAACTGCTTGACTTATTATGTCTGTTAAATTACATCATTAACTGCAGGGTCAAATACTAAGCAATTTGGATACACAACATCTTGAAAATAAAATCTTTTAGAACTTAAGTAAAGGTGAAGTCAGTAAATGCAGTCATTAGGAATTAGACAAACTACTACAATCAGTGTGACCATGTTAATGATGGTATGTTTAATAATCTCACAAAACGGGGATACGTGCTTTGTAGCTCTCGTGAACACACTTGAAATAGCTGGTTCTGTAAATGAACAAAAAGTAATACCAGATTGTATACAGATTCCTCAATCAGACTGAGAATTGTTATTTTTACAAACATATCATTATATTAAAGGCTAAAAGAACAACACAAACAAGAGAAACTAAAACAGAAAATGGCACATTTTTTTCTGTATCTTTCTCACTGAATTTTTTTTTATAAGGCTGATAAATCTTTTTAGAGGAAACTCTTTAGGGAATTTAAAATTTACTATTGGTTTCTTGTTTTTACAAAATTAATTATATTGTGATTATTACTATATTTAATGTTATGCTGTAACTTATCAGTGGTACATATTTTTGTGCTACAGTTCCCACATTTACTGCTGCTTATTTGCCTTTTTTTTGTTGTTTGTAACATGGGCTACTTATTTTTACTTCATAGGCATATGATACAAATTAATGCATGTGGGAAAAATGTGGATGAAGATATATGACATGTTCAGAATTTGGTAACTCTTCAGCCAATTTCCAAGTCAGTCTTGTGATCTGTAAGGGCTGTTTTATAAATAAGTCCTGCACTCTTTCATTTTCACACCACATAAACAGAAAGGCACAGAGTTTAGTTTCATGTAAAAACAGGACAATATATAAAATCATGTCTTAAAGTGAAAAGTTGTAATAAATTATTAGAAATATACTGAAACGGAGTAAGTTTAGCCAATCAGTGAGAACTGCCATCAGAGAAGTCAGCTCTCTTGTATGAGTGTGTGATGTATCCAGTCTGCAGATAAACCGTGTTGGTTATGGTAGCAAACGTGAGTCAAGATTTTCTAGCTCAGATGCAGTGCTATGTGAATGTGATTGCACTGATTCCAAAGCTAACTTAAGCCAGTAAGTCTTGCCAGAAGTGACATGGATTTACTAAGGTTTTTCTGCACTGTGCATCTGGAACAAGGGGTGGAGGTGCTGGAGAGTGGAACACCACATCAACTGGGGTCTGTTAGGCCAGTAACTTGAACCGAATGCTGGCTTTGCTGGACAATGAGATAATGTCTCAAAATCATTTGGGTATGACTGTATGGCATTTTCAAAAAATATCCTGATCTACTCAAATTTTCAGTTTCCTGGAGAAAGTTAAGTGTACTTGTTGATTTTTAGAGCTGGCTAGGTATTTGAAAGTAAGTTGCTCCAGTCAGGTTCACATCTCCTTTTTAGGATTTGTTTACTGACAGGGACTCGGACCATACTTGAGCACTTTAGCTTCTTGCAGTCCTCTTTAGCCTCAGTCTGCCACTTGTCTCTTCAAAAGTTTAGCTTCCAACTCTCCAATGAGGAAACTATTAATTAAATTGTATTACACAAGAACCTGTGTCCTAAGAGTTGAGAAGTGGAGGAGGACAAAGAGTTTATGATTCTTTGGAAACTATTTGGTAAAAATACTTGTTAGCTATGCTATGCTAATCACTGTCTTTGTGCAATATCATATGTTAATTGGGATTGTTGAAACAGAAAGCCTTCTGTCACTTTAGTGTCATCTGCTTTCTTATTGCTTTGGGACATTTTTCCAGGAGTTTTGGACATCCAGAAATCCTGTATGAATGACTGCCGTAAATGTGCAGATAGTATGCAGTATTTGTATAGTAGGTCCATTGCAAGAACATGAGATTGGACCTACTTTGTATGAGCAAACTGAACAGCATGCTCAGTACTCCTACAAGTTTCAGCCTGGACTTGCTGTCAGCTTGGTGAATAAAAAGCAGTAAAATTACTATTTTAATAACCCATTGATAGAAGCAACAGTGTAGTTTAAATTACTTTTTAGTTGTGGAGAAATAGAAAAAAAGCATTTGTTTTCCTGATCAAATGCTTGTATGTCTTCATAAGTGATTCCTGGGTGAATATTTTATGGGAAATGTGTTGCTGATGAGCCCTTACCATATTGCTTTAACCATGAAATATTGAAAAGGTAACAGCTAAAGCTGATAAAAGTGATTTTTTTTTCATGCATTGTCTTTCTTGTTGTGGGTTGCTATCTCTAGCCAGAGAAGACTGAGAACCACTTTGCTTTTTTGATCATGGGACATAATTGACTAAGCCACTTAACATGAGTGAAATATTTAAAAACACTCTATAAAATTAATGCTGTCGTACTAAGGAAGCTTCTTTTTATTGCTATTCTGTACAGTTCTTTTGACCTGAGTTTAGGTTAAAGCAAACCTGAATATTAAATCTGCTCAAGCTATTTGGTTTGCTTCAATGTTGAAGCAGATAATCTTTGCTATGGTTAAAAAGTGAAGTCTGTGACTATCACCAAAACTTATCTCAAAAATAGGTTTTCTAACTGGAAGTAAAAGGATTCTTTGTAATTTATCCCTTTAGCAGAGCATACAATGATCTGGACTGTATCACTTTTAATTGGAATGTACAATTTCAAGGCTTTTTCCAGCTGTTCTTCCTTGTAGAATCACCACAAAGAAAGCCATTCTCTGATAAACTGGAGAATTGCAGAGACACTTTTTTAGTTAAATACCAGTGCTGGTATGCATAGAAAGATAGAGCTAAAATAATGAGATTTTGAAACAATTTTACTGCCTTCATGTTTGTGATTCTTCTGTATTCAGAATTTTTACATTATTTTGGAGATAATTGGAAAATATTTATGGAACTGAACATAAGGCTTTTTAAAACATCCTGCAGCTCAAAATCCAATTAAAAATATTTTGCAGAGTATAATGGCCTCTTCTTTAAGGGCACTGAGGGGGAGTAAGGGGTTTGGTTACCTAGTAATGCAACTATGTGAAAATTACCTTGGTATTGGTGGACTGAAGTAATAAACATCAATGTAATAGTTTCAGAAGTTGGATATACAGTGATACTGAAATCTCGTCCATCTGCTTCCTTAAACAAATTTTAATCTGGGAGAGAAAGTTCAGACTTCCCTTAATCAGGGCATAGAGTTTGAGAACACTGGAAGAAGGTGAGTGAGAAGAACAAGAGAAAGGAGTTGAATGTATGTTCTTATAGTTCTTGGATTTTGAGCATTATTTTTCAGGAAGCACAGATCACTCTTAGTACTGGCTCCTCCACCATTTCCAAAAGAGCAATTGGATTGAAAATGCTAGGATTTGGATTTAATCTTAAGAGTTCTGCTTTATAAAATATTATTTGCAATGATAAAGGCTGGAAACCTTTTAAAATGTAAACAGAAAAAAACCTCATGATCATATGGCTACAGATCTGAGGATATAAGAAAAACACCATGCTTTTATCGAGTGTGTTGTAAACTAGAACTGCTGTTTTTCTTGGCTTCCTGATAGCCATACATTAGTTGCCTGTTTTCAAGATGTCTTTTGATTAACACATGCAGATAATGTAGGAAACACCACTGTATGTTATGACTTCTTTTTGTCCTCGTGTTTTTTTGTTTCTTTCTTTCTTTCTTTCATTCGTTCCTGTTGTATTATTCTTTCATGTTTAAACCACAGTTTTAAACACTTGTAAGCAATCCAGGATGGGAGCACCTCATTTTTTATAATAATATAGTATTAAGTTCTAAACCATACTTCATCAAGAGGGAATGGAAAAGGAGAACTCCACATTAAAATTATAGATATTGACAATTTGTTGTTACGGCTGTCAATAATCTTAACCTTAAACAGAATCACTAATAATTTTAAAATAAAAGCAGAAATACAGTGTAACTATTTCTAGTTTAGCTTTCTTGCTTTTCCTACCACTTGTCATTTTGCTCTCACGTCAAAGTAATTATTGTATTCTCTGCATTTGGATCACTCTTAATATGCTTCTGTTGCATCAGGTGCTACAAAATAAGTCTCTTTGCCTTTAACTGTGATTCTTTATTTTATGCGTTTAGGTGAAAATATGTAAAATTTTCTGTAGGCAGAAATAGTGAAAAACAGCAACATAGAATACCTTAAAATGCATTATGTACATTAAGGCTGAAATATGTACAAATGGGACTGTAGATGACTGAGCAGACAGATTTAAAAAACCCCCAAACCTATTAAACAACAAACCTTTAGCATACTTCTGCTAGTACTTAAAACTATTGCCTTCAAATTTTTGTGTCTCTAACAAGCATGATTGATGTTCCGTCACTGGTGAGAGGGGCTGGCAAACTCTGTTAACAGGTTGATGGCTCTGGAATTGTGTGAGGTTTCCACCCTACTTTCTGGGGAGCTGATAAGTCAAAGTAAATAACAGGTACTACCTCAAGGCTTACTTGGGTTACTGAGCTCATCCCCACCATGGGCCATCAACAAGACATCTCATTGTTTATGACTTAAAGCATTCTTCCTCCTTTGATGAAATTCAGTATTGCCTAAAAACTTTGTTTTTCTTACATCGTTTTTCTGAGCCCGATAGTAACAGTGTTTGATGGAGGTTGAGCCAGTCATGTGTATGCTGCCTGCAGATAGCTGCTCCAGCTATAATTTGTTTAAAATGATTGGGTGGGGAAATTCTGAAGCAATCTTGAGAGAATGCGTGTCGCCTTGGAGGTAATGTACTAGTGCACTAGAGTAGTAGGTTTATTGTTCCTGGGGCTGATGGTAAGTCGAGTATGTCATCAGGCTACTGACTTTTATGCCTATCTGAGAAGAAAATGCATTGCTATAAGCCTGGAAAGAAAGTTATCAGCTCAGTAGGAAAGAATTCCACTGTGGAAAGGTGAGCAAAGAGTAGGAGAAGACATTAGTAAATGAGCAAGATGTATTGACAGGGACAATGAATGCATTCTGTAAAATGTCATACTAAAATGAAAGGTTTTAAAAATAATTTGCTGTTTGTCCCCTGCAGAATAGCTCCGTTGGAAATTTGAAGTACTTGTAGTTTATTTTAATTTAGAAGCTTTACTTGGTTTTGACTGAGGGAGATAAAAAAAAAAAAAGCAAAAAACCCAGCCCAGTACTTTAGTGTTACCTGTTTTCTTTGTTGTCAGTGCTTTGCTTCTGCTGTGAAAAAATAAATTAAAAATAAGACATACGATCTCATAATTCAAAGTGGTGGAAGTGTAGGTGATGATCACATTATATATAATTTCTGAAATGTGATTGTCTGTTTGCTGCTTCTCATCACACGAGTTGTTGTGGTGATGGCTATTTTCTTTAATATAAGAGAATAGCCGACAAAATGGGATTAAAAAGGTATTCGTGATACATTGTGAAGAAAAAATCGCTACTCTTGGGTAGAAGTAGTAAATGTTAGTGCTTATCTAGAGATCTTTGAGAATTCCAAATGGCTTTAGAAAATTGTATTTAGAGTTTCAGTGGTTTTAACTGTGTCAGTTATTCACAACAGGTACATGGTTTTGTTCCTGTACCCCAAATGTTTCATAAACAAAGCCAACATGGAATTAATTAAGCATTAGATACAACAGTATATCCTTAAAACCAGACTACTGTAATACATGCAGCATACGTTACTGATCGTGAGTGATTGCCCGTGGAAGAAAAATGAATAAGGCACCTCAATTTTCAGAGAAGCAACAGGCTAATTTGGATACCATTTTTTAAAGCTAGTTAGCCACTACTGGGATTCTTCAAGTACCAATACACTCTTGAATATAAATTTGTTAATTCATTTACCAGTATTATTTTTATGTGCTGAAGAACCTTGACTTGTGATGTGTTGACGACTAGTTGTAAAGTTTTTTAAGAAGGAAAAATTAATAGCGTAGGAAACGGATTCTTGGTTGTTTAAGAAGTACACCATTAAATGCTTGAATTAGAGTTGTGAAAAGACCAAGGGCTTAAGTCTCATTAAAAATAATTGGAAGATGTTTCTATAAGAGCATGTGTGAATAATTTCTTATAAGAAAAAAGTGAGACTTTTTTTTTTAACCTTTCTCTAAGGTTAAAAGAAAGAGTTACTGGGAAATGCAATTTAAATTTTCTGGCTGCATCAGGATGTTCTTTTCTAAGTTTTCATTAGGAAAAGACAGTGTGTATTAGAAGTCAGTTTTACAGATGTGTAAGTAGTCACTAGTTGGCACCCTGTTTGTACACTAGTAGCCAAGCCAATCAATCCAATTAAGCAGGCTTGTCTTCCGTTCCATTCACAGTTCAGTGCCATTTTGCAAGCTCAGTAGTGAGCTGCACTGGTCTGTGTGTGTTTGTAGTACATGAAGACTCTGGGTAGGTTGGTCAGAAGCTGCAGTGAGTTTGTGGTAGGGGGGGAACTTAAATTTACTTCTCCTGGTTCCTTGAACTAGCAATGATGAATAAATCTACTTCAGATTAAATAAAATAAAACTTTCAATGGAAGTTTGGCAAAATAAAATAGTTTAGCACTGCTGGGTGCTTTATCTCTCATTTTCTTAACCCTCACCTTCCATATTGATAACAGTGAATAGATACGAATGGAGAGTTATAAGTAGGGTAGTTCCTTAAGTTTCTTGTTTACCTGAACAGCTCCTTTAGCCTATGTTGCAGTGGAAGTTATGGCTTAAATTGCAGGTTTTTGTCTATAGTCTCTGTTTGACCTTTAAGTAAGGGCTAAATTACAATTTAATCATTTACTAGCCATAATCTGCCCTTTGAATATGTAATCTCAAACTAACTGTGAAGCAGGTGATCTAGCCAAGGAATCCTACTTTGTACATCCCTATTCTGAGACAGATTTGTTCTGAATGTTCCCCTTCCTTTCCTCACTGAAAAGATAAAACCACGTAGTGATTTGCCTCGATTTGATCTAGAAATCATAGAACGGCTATAGAATTGAAAGAATGAATGAATCAAGTAGTCCTTTAACATAAACATAGAGAAAGCAACACATTTACTCCAAGTAAATTGCTCTTGATGGAGTTATCAAATGATGTGAAAGTTCTCATTACGTTTTGTCTTTTAGCAGAACTGTTTAAACATATAAAAGAAGAGGTCTGTTTTCAGCTAAAATATTTTGTACTTTGTTTTAAATCTAAGCTATAAGCCGTGTTTTATTTTGGTTATTAGGAAGTTCTAGGTTAGTTGATAAAAACAAATCAATTCAGGTACTTTGAGGTAGATTTTGAAGTATTCATGTAGTATGGATAGATGTCCAGTTATACTGTTGATGTGGTTGGATAATCTGCACAAAAAGAAGGCTTGTTTTGCAGCATGGCAGTGCTGTGTATGAATAATGCAGGCTTTTTTTTTTTTCAAATGAGGTTTTTGACTGAATTCAGATAATACATTTGGCATTGAAATTTCAGTTGTACAGTATACATATGGAGAATTCCATATTCTGAAATGACAGGTTTTTTCTTTACTTCATTTAAAAGAGGACATCTCTATCTTCACTTATCTTAAAACATTTTAATAACTGAGACTACCAATTATGTTTTATAGGATTTGATTTTTGTGCTAAGGCCTTATCAAAAGCTTTTAATAAGGTGCTTTCTGCTGAGTTAATGATATGTTTTAGATGGCATTTCTTATACCTATCTTCAATAGACATATTCAGACAGTGTGATTGTAATAATCAAGTTTCAATCAAACCATACTTAGTATGACAAATATTGCGTGAGATTGTAATGCAGGTATTCGTGCTCTTCATAAAGGGCTTAATTTGACTCCTAGCAGAGATGGAGCACCACTATTGATTTTTATATCAGAATGCAAAATAGCTCTTATTTGTCATGTATGAGGGAAATTCCTTCTTAATTAAAACTAAATAAAACACTCACTCCAAGATTTTATGCAGTAATACAAAAATTGTCACATTGTGTCGCAAATGTGTTCTTATACAGGTCTGTAAAGGTTCAGTTAGCAATTGTTCTTAACAAATTAAACACTTCTTAAACAGCTGCTTAAAACATAATTTGTTTGTATCCTTCCTGGAATGCTTGTAGATTTACTGTACCCTAAAGCTCACTTGTTGTTTTTCCCTCCCCCAAAGCAAATGTCAAAGAAATATTTGAACAAACTATTATTCATCTTCAAATCCCCTTCAACTGGGACTGTGAGTTCATTCGCCTGCATTTTGGACATAACAGGAAGAAGCACCTTAACTATTCAGAGTTCACTCAGTTTCTTCAGGTCAGTTATTAAACTTCTTCCAAAGTAGAACTGACATTAATTTTCACTTCTAATAATACACTAATAACATTATAAATTTTGAGCTTATTCTGGTAGTGATGATAATTATCTGATAATAATCCTGACAGTTACGATGAACTGTTACTTCTCCATAACAGTTCCGTAAACAGTGGGTACTCATTGTGCTTTAACTCAAATACCGTCCTATAAAAGAATGGGACTAAATATACTGTTTATGAAATTAATCATTTTACCAATTATTATCAAACTGGATTGAGTGTCTACTTTTTCTGTCATAGGAATTTAATAGCAAAACTAACCTCTACCAGAGAAAGATTGCATCGTTAGTATACCCAGGTGTTATATTAACCGTATAACCTCCCACATAAAGGTTTTAGGTTAACATTTCTTTTAATTTTAGATGCGTCATCCTAATACTTACTCTTTTTTTCCTTCACTGGCATGCATGCTACCACACATATATTGGGAGT
This sequence comes from Egretta garzetta, assembly GCF_000687185.1. Lineage (NCBI taxonomy): Eukaryota > Metazoa > Chordata > Aves > Pelecaniformes > Ardeidae > Egretta > Egretta garzetta. The sequence goes on along the minus strand of NW_009260022.1, from coordinate 3,973,388 downwards.
TTGGTCTTACATGCAGCCAGCTTCGCAGGAGTGAGATCTGCTTTCCTGAGGTGTTGCTGAAGCACCTTCTAGGGATCGGGATTTAAAGGATCTCACTCCTAGAACTGGACTTTGTGCTAAGTCAAAAAGTTACAGTAAAAACATTATGATTTGAACATTATACTAGAAGGAAGTAAAGGAAGACATCAGTTATAAAGGATGGAGGAAGAGGGAAGTAGGAGAAATGTATGTTATAATTCATGAGAAAGGAGTTTGCCGAATTGTAGGTAATTGCACCTAATTCCATAAATTAACATGCAGTGATCACCTCATGATACTACTTAAAAGTTTTCTGTCTAGTACACCTGAAGAAAAATAGATTATGCACTTCCAGAGCTGGCCTTTGATACAAAACAGTTTTGGACATACTGTCTTAAAAGTAGGGATAGATATGCTTTGATATACTCTGTAATTATTGTCCAGGATAAAAATAGATCATAGAATAGTTTGGGTTGGAAGGGACCTTTAAAGGTCATCTAGTCCAACCCGCCCTGCAATAAGCAGGGACATTTTCAACCAGATCAGGTTGCTCAGAGCCCCATCCAGCCTGACCTTGAATGTTTCTAGGGATGGGGCACCTACCACCTCTCCGGGCAACCTGTTCCAGTGTTTCACCATGCTCATTGTAAAAAATTTCTTCCTTATATCTAATCTGAATCTACCCTCTTTTAGTTTAAAACCATTACCCCTTGTGCTATCACAACATACCCTACTAAAATGTCTGTCCCCATCTTTCTTACAAGCCCCCTTTAAGTGTTGAAAGGCTGCAATAAAGTCTCCCCAGAGCCTTTTCTTCCCCAGGCTGACTAACCCCAACTCTCTCACCTCTCAGCAGGAGAAGTGTTCCACCCCTCTGATCATTTCTGTGGCCCTCCTCTGGGCCTACTCCAACAGGTCTTTCCTGTACTGAGCTGTATCTAGATCCAGAGCACACTCAAGAAAAACATGTCTAACTAGATAGGATCTGAAGTCTATATTGTAAGTTGAGGTACTGGAGTTTGGCACAGTCTTTCAAGGCTGTGGTATAACTCGATGTTACTTTCAAGGAATAAACTGTGTCCTGTGTTTGATACTACATATTTTAAGTGATGCCAGGCACAAATTCGGGATGCTAGTGCAGAAAAAACCTAGATTGCTAGTGGGAAGAATCTTTTTGTTGGGAACCCAGAGCAAAGTGATAAATACCTGTTCTGTTTTTATGTTTATTGTTCCAAGATACTGTAATGTAAGATACAGTAACCTCTAACTGTAATCGTATAATAAAAACCATTAGTAGGGAAGGGTAGTAGGGGCTGCGGTAATTTCAATATGCGCACGAGTTGGATATTGTTGTCCCTCCTTTTAGATCAGGCTAGTTTTCTTACTTGGTCTAACAGCATTTGTTGGGGTTTGGGACTTGGATCAGAGCAGGCTTGTTGCACCCTGATCTAGAAAACCTTGATCTTGAGTTTATAAGACTTGAGAAATTACTGTAAAGGTGATATAAGCTAGATAGTTTGCCCTCTTCTTATTGTCTGTCAGAACATGGTTATTATTTTAGCTACTTCTAGAGGTCTGAATGACAGCAGAATGTGTTTTATTGTTTGCTTGAATAGAAGGAAACAACTTTTTCTGGACATAGAATTTACAATCATCATTATTATCTTGAGGTTAGGTTACTGCAGTGTGCTTTATATGAAGGTTTTTACAGATTGTATAGGAGTTTTAAATTGCCTGAAATGAGTGGCCATTTCTGACATTATGAGAGGTAGCTGTTGGGGGCAATCTAAATCTATATTATATAATTTTCACTGTCCTCCTGTTTATTTTCAAGTACTTTTCAATGAGTTTATAATAGCCCAGCCATATTTCATCTTGGATGTGTAAGGGATCCGCTCACTTTGAGTCTTTAAGATCAATATCAGAATTTTCTCTTGCAGTTAAGTATTTAATAAAGGAATAGATAGCAGACAGGACGTGTGTATGTGAAGTTTATTTCTCAAATAATTTAGTGAAAGTGCATATTTCCTTACAGTTGAGGCTTTTCTTTGACAGAGGAATGAATCTGTGGATGGAATCAGTATGCAGACTTCTTGTTTTAGTTGAGCTAGCCTTTAAACTGTAGTTGTGCTGTGGTCTCCATGCAGAGATGTATTGAGGCATGCTGTAAGAATATGAAATTAGTGAGAGTTTTGTGAACAGTGAGTTACAAAATTTGCTTCTAATCTGCTATTTCTGAATATCCATTCTAGGAGCTGCAGTCAGAACATGCAAGACAAGCCTTTGCATTGAAGGACAAAAATAAAAGTGGTATGATAACTGGGCTGGACTTCAATGACATCATGGTTACCCTTCGCTCGCATATGCTGACTCCATTTGTGGAAGAAAATTTAGTTTCAGTAAGTATAAAGAAAAATGCCTTGAATTCAGCATTTAGTAGCTGTACTGTTTAAGATGTTACTGCTTCTCTCCCACTTTGTCTTCTCCTACCTGTTTATCACTGCCTTGGTGTTAGAGATTATCACCTTCATAATAGAGTGGGAAGGTTGAAACATGGCAGCACTCCTTGGCTGCAGTAGTGGAAAAGTCTGGCATGTCTGGTTTACATGCTTAAAGGGCAGTTGGAAACAGTTTGAGTTAGTCTACTATGCTTTCCACTAAAGCAGGGCAAAACTGTAGCTGGCACAAAAAGAACATTAATTTAGGACAAACCCAACTAATTTTTATATTTGAATATATGACAAATCTCAAAAGATGAAGACTACTTACAGTTTTGTCCTTTTATATACTCTTACATTCTTTTCTTTTTCAGATCAGAATTTGGAAAATCAGTATGTAAATTCTAGAGGTAGAATGGTTACAGCTGTGATAGTCTGGCAAGATCTGTAGGTAAAGTAATGACATAAAAGTTATAAACTAAAAGTTTATAGTATAAAAAGGATATAAGAATGAAAATTATATAAAATATGAAGTAATAACTTTAATCTTACTATTTTACCTATAAGTCTTGCCTTGCCTAACTAATAAGGCATACCATCTCCTGTAAAATGTATAGTTTCTACTAATTTTAGACTTTGAAATAAATGGTCACTGCTGTATGTGATGCAAGAAGTCAATTAGTACCTTTATCTAAAGTAACATTTACATGCATTTCTTTTAAAAATAGATAGTATTAGAAAAATACTGAATGACACACTTAGTGTGTGTATCAGATAAATTGAATAATAATCTACTTATGTGATTATTTCCTGATCATTTCCTAATGTTCAATTTTTACCAAAAAAAATCTTAAATTACAGGAATAGAAAGATATTTTTAATTTTTTCCTTATTGCCCAAATGGATGTTTCTGTAATTTGTAATAAGATGTTGTAAAAGGTCTTAAGGCACTTAATTGCATTCATTTAATTTTTAAAGGTAGCTGGTGGAACTGTTTCACATCAGGTCAGCTTCTCCTATTTCAATGCATTTAATGACCTTTTGAATAACATGGATCTTGTTAGGAAGATATACAGTAATATAGCAGGTACAAGAAAAGATGTTGAAGTCACAAAAGGTAAAGTATATTTCCTACATTTTATTATTTTTTTAGTTCTGTTCAATTTGTAGTCTGATGTTGTGTATGAGTTAAGGCAAGTCAGAAGCTGCAATAGCATGCAAGGTTAGCGCTACTGTGAAAGTGTCTGAAGGGTGATTTTCATCCTCACAGATTAGTAATGAATTTCAGCTAGCTCATTAAGGAGAAGAATTGGGATTCTGGCAGGAGCCATGTTGACCTTATTAGTTGGAATGGATAACTGCAAATCAGTATATTATTGAGGATTTTACCACTCCTTGAAAGTGATGCATGGTTGCTTAGAGACAGAAAGTTCCTAGAGAATGTGATAGAGTGGGTTAAGTTTGAAAATCCATTATCAGTAATCTCCATGTTGTTTTAGCTCTAGGTACTTTATCCATGATTAAATATTTTTTTTTAAATGGTAATAATTCATAACTTCTTAGTGCTTACTTGCCTGAGTGGTTTTATATGTAGTTTATGTCTGTTAGGACATAGCTAATTCCTGTGCATATGAAAGGTTGCCATATTTCAGTCTTGCTGCGGCATGAGTGGATTGCTTTTGTAGTTATTTTATGACAGATTTTATCACCGATTTTATTACCTGTATGGATGGGACCAGCAAAGCCCATGCGTGGTAAAAAGCATGCCAAGTTCCATTTTTTTCTTCTTTATTTGGCTTATGTTCATGTGCTCTGCATACCTTTGTCCCTAAAGGAAAGCATAAAATGCCTGTCCTCATCCTCCAAATTGTCCTAACAAATTGTCTAGCAATGCTTTTTGGTGCTAATGCATAAGTACATCTTGCTTGGATTTGTGTTGTGAAAAAAAGCTACTCTGTTTTCACTGCTCAGACTTGTTTACTGAAGCTTGCCAATTATGTCATGAACATGTCATGTAATTTGGCTAGATGAATACCTAAGCTTGGGGTCATTCAGAGCTAGGAAAGAAAGAAATCTGGACATGATGGCAATAGATGAGTCAGTTACCCTTAGAGCTGTGAATGATGGACCATTATTCTGTTCTGTTCTGTTTTGCAGAACTTCAGAAGCAAGAATTGTGGGTTTGGTTTTGTTAAGCTTGCTAATGTGAGGATTTTTGTTGACTTTGATGAATTCTTACTGTAAATCAGAGTTGTGGACTCAGACTTGCTCTGTGTTGAAAAGGCTTTTTTCAGGATAGATGTGCTCCTAAAGATATCTTTTTCCCTTTGCATTATAGGTTTTGCTTCTTGGTGATTGATAGATTCAATTTTTATGATATTAAAGTTGTTTGTGAGCATTTAAAGAGGAAATCTGTCAAATAACACAATTGCTTTATTTCTCTTTTCCTTTTAATTCCAGAGGAGTTTACCCACTCTGCAATCCGATTTGGACAAGTTACACCACTGGAAATAGATATTCTCTACCAACTTGCAGATTTATACAGTGTTACTGGGTAACATAATAGTTTTGTCATTTTACAATCATTATTGTGTGAAAACTACTCATTTTGTCTTAATTTTAAAAAGCTGTGTGTTCCATTGTATTTCATTACAGTAATTTGTTCAATGTAATCTGACTTTGGTGTATGCATGGGTTTTGTAAGTGAATTGTGTACATCAAGCACAATTATTAATTGTCTCACTATAGGTTTACATATAAAATAGCAAAATACATTACAGTATTCTCAAAAGGCTACAATACACTGGTGGTATTAAGTATTGATGATGTTTTGCATGGGTCTTTAATGCACATGAAATCTTAGGTAGGAATACCTAGAAATAGTTTAATTTGTGTGTTATATCCTTTATTACTAGTAATCAAGAGCTTGCTTCTGAATAATCCAAGCTCTCTTTATCTCCACTTGTGAGCTACAAAAAGAGAATGCCCTTCTAACTCCAAGGATTCTTTATTGCAGTGTAGCAGACTTCTTAGATGTGCATTCAAATGACAGGTTTTTTTTTTAAACTCAGGATGTATTCTGTGGGGTGTGGCCCGGAATACTGTATTGAATACGATTGGTGTTTTATCTAACAGTAATTTGCTTTTCTCCGCCTTCTGTGAAGGCGCTTAACTTTGGCAGATATTGAGAGAATAGCACCGCTGGCTGAAGGTGCATTACCTTACAACTTGGCAGAACTCCAGAGGCAGGTAGGTAGAAGTGATACATACAATAAAATTGTTGAAGTTAAGTGAATTTTTGCAGGTACTTGCATATGAAAAATAAAATACTTTAAACAGATTACTAACAAGTGAAACATGCTGTGTGTATTGCTATAAGGATAGAAAATGGGCCAGACTATTGAAAACAAGATATAAGATGTCATATTGAAGGATGGCCTGTTTAGCTATGAGCATGTATAGATACTTGGGTTCCTTACTGTGAATACATTTGTTCACTCCTGAAAAGGCCTTTCACTTACTAATTATTCCAACTCTGTAATTATAAAATTATTTTTAGATAGTAAAAAATATGAGTATTAAATGCAAGGCTTCTGAATGTATTCTTTTTTGAAATGATTGGCTCCATTTGGTTACATTTATCCAAAACGATAATTGAATTTTACTGTACTTGTTGCTGTCTACCTAGACAGTAGAAGGAGAAATCAAATTTATTGGGATTGATGAAAAGGGTAGAATTAGGAGATGAAAAATATTGCAGTAGAATGTTAAACCTCTATTTCACCAGACCTTTACATTCATGTTTGCTAGCTTTGCTTTTATCATAGTTTCCTTATTAAGCATATGCATGTATAGTACAGCATTAAGAGTCCCAGACTGTGCAGTAGGATTTTGAATATAAAATGTTTCTTACTTTGATGGCTCTTTTTACAACTGTAAGAACTGAAGATTTAGGACCAAACATTATGCAGGTGTTTATGTTTAGACTTTCCACCATAGTTACTGGGTACCATACTGCTCACTTTGAGGAGTATAGTTTGCAAGTTTGTGTTAAAAATAAATCTAGATTTTTGGGGCTTATCTTCACTACATTTTTGGTTCAACATATGATCTGAGAGGTTTTTATTTTGGAAGCATATCTGCCTAATACTAGTTAAGTTGTGAATTAAATTTTACCTTAACCTTCATCTAAAGTTGAACCTGAAGTACTGCTGATATTGAAGCTCACAACATAATGTGGCATCTGCTGTGCTGCTAATAGAAATACTCCATTCCATTCCAGGTACATTCTAGGGAAATAATTTTTCTGGAGCATTTTGTAGGTGACTGCTCTCACAAGAGTAGTTCAGGGGGAATTAACTCAACTGTTAATAATGTAAAGATAATAATGCACTCAAGAAAATCCTTGAAACGATTACACAGCAGGTTTGGAAAGGAAGACATACATACATGGTGAATTACATGGTTCCATAATCATAAAATTCACAGGCTGGTTGCACGTTGGTGTCTATTATGTAAAACAAAACAAATAGGATCTGATGCACAATCTTTATTTATTTTTCCTGTTAGAACTTTGTGAGAAATTGCAATTCCACATGAAAGCTGTATGTTCTTGAGTAAGCTTTACAAGAAAATATGATAGTGTTCATCTGAACCAGAGCATTTTGCTTCAAGGATGTTTCCACATCCCCTTTCCCTCTGTAATATACAAAGGGAAGTAGGATATATAATTCTTAAGATCTTGTATGAGCATATCCCATAGTTCTGACTAAATACATATTTGTATACTCAGCAGATAAGTATAATTTTTCATGCTGAAGGTTCCCATTTTCTTACAATGTCTAAACAACTCCAATTCTCTCTTTGGCAGTCTGTGTTAAGAGTTTATGTGGCGCCTATCAGGACATCCAAGGGCTCTGATTCCCAAGCGGGCATAGCCTGGCTTGGGCTGGGTTCTGCTCCCAGCTGCCCACACCTCGCTTGGTACGCAGGCAGCTGAGCTTCTTATGAATCAGCTGCTGAACGGCCACATCTTGCAGCTCAGCATTTATGGCAATCTGATGCTGGTGATGAGTTGTGTTAAAATGCTGCTCCTGAATTGCAGTGATTCAGCAACTGATCCCCAAGTAGCTCAGCCATCTGGGGCTGTTGGGGCAGGAGGACATGCAGCTGACAGCAATACCTTTGTCAGCCATTCTAAGCTACACTGTCCCCCGGTAAAGTGAAATTCAGATTCTCTGCCCTGGTGATGCCAGTGACAGATAGTACTGCTGCAGGGTGGTCTGAGATAAAGCGGCAGTGCAGTGACAAAATCACCCATGCCTTGTTTACCACGTGAATGTCCTGTATTTACCAGCGGATGAGGTGTCCCAGCAATCTGTCTGAAAATGAAAGCTTTCATTCACAAAGCCTTTTATTTCTCAGCTCACTTTTAATGCATATCACAAATAGGTTCCTTTAAGCAGTTATAACCACTACAAAATCTAGAATATGTGTCAGTGACAGGAAAATCTTTAATTAGTTCAACTGTTATGGTTGCAAGTTTTCCGTATGTGGGACTTTGAGGATATTTTGGTTACTGTTATTACAGGTGGATTTGATCATTAAGTTCTCTTTCAAACAAATTGGTCTGAAACGCAGTGTCTGGTCTGTTCTTAGTACTACTGCTCTGTTGTCCTTAGGCAATTAGATATACCTGAGCCAATGAAATAAGTGTCCAAAACCTATTTAATGGTAACAGCCTTCCTATGGATTCCTCAAGACAAGAATGATTAAATGGATTGATGCAGGAATGTGTATGCAATGTTTATCCAGACTAATGAGAAATATTTTTGCTGAAGTTTTGTAATTACATTCTGAACTGCCAAATTTGGTTTTAATTGGTGTCTTTGTGGCACTCACCTTTCCAAGTAGACAAAATTCTAACTTGGTTTGTTTTACGCTTCAGAATTACCTTTGTAGCTTGGTACTGTTATAAAAGGAGCTCATCGATTATAGTTTCACTCATCACTAGCACAGGAATATACTCTTTTCACACTCTTGGAGTAATACATTATATTTTCATCCTATTCTACATTCTGTGTTAAGAGAGCACAGCAGAAAGCAAAGTAATTTTATCTGTTTTATTAGGAACAGTCTTTTATTAGACCTTATCCTAAGTTAACCTTATATTACCTTATTAACTGTATCAATAAAATGAAAGATAACCCTTTCTTGAAGAGAGAATATCATTCCAGTGAGGTCCAGCTGTCCCTGAAAATTAAAACAAGTCTGTAATCACTTTTATGTGATTTTAAAATTCCTTCTTAAAGGAAAAATCTAAATTTCTACATAAACTCACTCTATCTGTATAGATTTGGTGGAATGGAAATTAGCCTGCTTTCAACCATGTTTACTTTATTGTCAATTTTTTCATTGTGTAAGATTTTTCTTAAAGCCTAGCAGCTGAATATCCTATGAGGATGACAGCTACAGTAATTTTCTGTTTATAAATATTCATGATTTGAAAGCTATAGCATTAATTACATTCATTTACATATCCATCTGAACATACAAGTAAACTGCAAACTTTGTGGCCACTTATTTAATAATATAAAAGCGCTGTTTCCTTCACAAAAAATCTGACTTTTAACATCCAGGGGCATATTCATTAAGAATAATGTCTGAACATAATGATTGGATTTTGATGAGAACTCTGGAGCTTAGAAGAAAAAGAATAACCTTAAAACAGCTAAAAGGAAGCAGGTGTGCTAAACTAGGAGAAAAGTTTTGTGGAATGAAGAACCAGTCCAGTTTCTAAGCCTTTTGGGGGTAGTATTATTGCATGTGTCTTTTATTTACATGAATCAAAAGAGATATCTCTGTATTTTTATAATTTTTTGTTATTTTGTTTTTATTGTGGTGGTTTGGCTTTTTTTTTTTTTTAGATCAGAGAAATTTAGTGTTTTGAGACTAGTGAGGGCATTCTTCAGATTTATTGCTTCTATTTGCTTGTAGAGGCAATATGTTTGATTTATACTTTTTTATGCTGGTCCACACGTGCAGTTCATACTTTTGGTGCTACCCAAAATTTCTGTGTTCTTCTCTGTTAAGCTATAGTTTTGGGGGAGCAAAATGTCTTGTGGAAGGAAATGGTGGTAGCAGGATCTTTTCCTTCTGCAGAAAACCAGTATAAAATATAATTAATATTTTTTTACAGGTAATGAACCCATCTTAATCTCATAGGCTTTTGTCCTACATTGTGTACACACAGTGTAACATTATACAACAAAGGCAGGTTTTTGCACATCCAGTGTAATACCAGTCCAAACATAGTAGCTAAACGCTGTCTTTCTGTGGAAGTTCCAGTTTCCAGAGCTTCAGTAAGCTTAACCAAAGTTTGTTAAGTAGTCTTGGTGAGCTCGCTGTGAAATGTGCACATGATAATCTTTGTGGAGAATTCATAATGTGCATCAGAGCAAAGCCCCCTGTAGCAGTCTGAGGTCTGTATGCATTCCAGCTGTGCTGTCAGGAGTGCATCTGCTAATGGTACAGGGTGTTTTTAAGAAAAACAGGTTTGTGTTTGGGAGGTGGGCTTTAGTATCTGCTTTAATATGGAACTTAACAGTTAATGTCTTGGCCACTTACATAGCCCAGACAAGTTATACTGCATAATATAAATTCTTTTGTAATCCCTTTATTTTTGTTTGGAAGAAGATTTGGCCCATTTTGCACACTTGATAGTGCAAGTTTGTGAACACTTGCATCTTGTTTACCAGTTACCTTGTTTTTAATAACCATCTAATAATATGATTATGAGTCTCTGCAAATATTTCCTCTGCAGACTTGTATTTATTTAAAACACTAATACATTTATAGTAGTGTATGTGATTGAAGTGAGTGAGGTCATCATTGTGTCTGTAAAATATCAACTGCCTGAAAAAATCTTGTGCAGAATACTTTGAGGAATAATTGACTTTTTGCTTGTTTTGAAGACATGAAATGTCATTATTATGCTATGTATTGACGAACATGTAATCTTAAAATACATCCTGTGCTGATAAATGATGTCTGTGAGATACTGAATTCATTTTGAGATACTGAATTTTATTTGAGCCAAGAGGGGGTTCCGTGCCTTATGAATTCAAAGGCAACAGAATGGAAAGTAGTGAAGTTTATTTGACTTTCTGTCTACTTTTTCTTGACCATAGGTGTTTCAGTTATACAATGAATAGGTAAGGAAGAATATTTTCTGAAAAGAACATTTGAAAAATGTGCTTCATTCATTAGGCATAGTGGAAGCTATATAGTAATTTCTCTTTCTTTTTTTTTTCCTCCTTGACATAAAGCGACCAATTTTTATCAGATTCTTTCTGTAACGTTATAAGAGCCAATTCACAGGCATCTTTGTTTTCCCATGCAGTTTTTCAAGTATTTTTTTTGTTTTCTTTTCCTCACACAGCAATCTTTTGGAGAGTTAGGCAGGCCTATCTGGCTCCAGGTAGCTGAGTCAGCTTACAGGTTCACTTTGGGCTCGATTGCTGGAGGTGAGTAATATTTCTTGAGACTTCTTTCTTATTTCCAACATATCAGAGATCTTACCAGCTTATATATTCATAAGAATTATATACTACACCAACAATGATGTTGCAGAAGTAATACTCCAAACCCTTTCTTACAGCTGTTGGTGCTACTGCGGTGTATCCCATAGACCTGGTGAAAACTCGTATGCAGAATCAGCGCTCCTCTGGTTCAGTTGTAGGAGAATTGATGTATAAAAACAGCTTTGACTGCTTTAAAAAAGTTTTGCGTTTTGAAGGCTTTTTTGGTCTTTACAGAGGTAAGTGAATTAAAAAAAATATATATTTAGTTGGGGATTTTCTGCCTTTTTTTAAATACCTCAACAGCTAGTTTCTTATGGGAACACCAGGAAACTTGGTATCATGTACAATTTGGCTTCTGTTTCATAGAGCTGGGTATTTCTGTTACCTTGAGCACTGTTCACTATAAACAATTGCTGGGCATATTTTTGTTGTTAGTTATTTGCTCCTTGCTGTTTAGGTTTAAAGTCCTAATTTCTGGGGTATGAGTGTTGTGGACGTGATAGTTATCTCACAAACTGAGGATCGTAACTTTTAGGGGCTGGGGGGCAAACATCAGGAGCAGATTAGCATCTGAGGAATAAAGATCCATTTTACTACAAATGTTTGTTGTTGAAAGAGACAAAAGACAGTCATTTTGAAATGTACCTGTTAAACTGGATGCCAGGTCTTATGCCTCCTACTTTTGCAGGTAGTGGGACTGGGTTTATGATTTTATCTTGTGAACAAGGACTTGCATCCTGCTGTCGTATTATGTTGCTCTATTGTACTTTAAAATAACAACAGTGAAACTCATAAAAGTTGTAATTTAAAAAAAGAAAAAAACTTCCTCTAAAATACAGATTAAGAATTCAAAGCTACTTTTTATGACTTGTATCAGTTAGACTGAAAGCTATCTTACATCTTCTTTTAGCTTAGAAGAAGATTCTGAACAGGTTTTCATCACATAAATAAAATGACTTACATAGAGGGTACGTGCTAGCCAGTCCTCTGAAACTGATATTTAGTTGAATTATCTATTTTTAATTGTCATTTCACATGAAGTAATGAAGCGCACAATTTTGACAAGGATCAGTAAGGTATTTATTAATTGGCACACTTTTTTTTTTTAGTTGGAGCAAAGTCACTCACTTCTGTGATGGTGACAGCCTTTTCTCCTGCTTTGCAATGTGTTCTGTCAATGAGGACAAGGGACAGTGTCCTTTAAGGACAGTATTTCAGAAGTTTTTGCATGTGAAAGTCTGTGGATTCTGGCTAAAGAGTTTTTGTAATCTTGCAGGCTTTTTTCTAGTGAGTAGAAAAGGAGTGAGTAGAGGGAGGAATATGTCAGTGAAAATGTTAATGAAATAGCTGTAATCTCCATAAATTACTGGTAAATTGTTTTATCTTTTTTGTTGCTAGATGTTTCACAAAAGCAAAAGCTCCTTGAGTTATGTTTATGAGACTTTTTTTCTACAGTGCTGTGGCCCCCCCCCCCCCCCCCCCAGTTTTGCACAGCAGCTTCTAAAACTGGTCATTTGTTATTCTCATTTTTGTTTCCCAACTTTTCTCAAACACTTTGAAATCAATAATGATTCCATTGATGAGTTAAAAGCAATGCTTTACACTTGAGAAAAAATGTGTTTGTTTGAAAGAATGTCAGCTTGTTAAACTTCCTAATAGTCTGTTTAATAATTGTCTCTAAGATTTTTTAGCATAACAAGTTCATGTTGTTTTGAAAATATTACAGTTAATGGTCAGCAAGTTACTAAGGTCTTGGACTCATAGAATTAGATGGTCTGTGAAAGCACATTAAGTGACAGAAACATGTGTGGAGTTTACTGTGGGTCTGTTACTGGGTTCTTATATTTCTGAGCTGGATTATCCTAATTGTATTATAATATAATGATACAATGTAGTTGTTTGCCACAGTTGAAAAAAATAGATCTGAATGCATACTGGAAAGTTCATATTTTTGAATAAAAACTTCTAATTTTTGGTCCAGAAAATTATGACACTTTTGCATCCTGGCATCTAACTTCAGAACTGATGAAGCATCTTCTAAAGTCCCTCACTAGACCATGCAGGGTCCTAGGTTCTCTGGCACACCAAATGTGTGTGCCCGAGTTCAGCTCCATAAGAGAAGGGGTGGGGAGGACTGTCTTCTGGTGTTTTGTCTGGTAGTTTTGGGTTTTTAAAGTGTAGGAACTGCAGAGCTGGATTTTCTTTTCAAGGTAGATCAGAGATTCAGGCTGGGAGGGCAGCATTTCTTTTTGTTATTGTCAACCTTTCTTTGTATTTAATAACTACCTTTCCTCAGCATAGTAAGTCTGTAAATTGCACAGAAAGTACTATGTTGGAAGAAAACACTACACTGCATATATTAACTGCTGCACTTTCTATTTAGGTGCATTTGCTCTGAGCTTCCTTTTAAGGAGGCAGTATAAAAATTCTGCAGGCTGAGTACTTTTGCTAATTCTGAACATTTTTTATTAATTTTAACTGTTACTCTTTCCACTTAACAGATAGTGGAAAACTGCATCAATACAGTTTTGTTGCTGTTATCTGTTATTTGATATCATTAGCATGGGATTTTTTGTTAGTTAACTGGCAAACACTTTTGACAAACTGATAGCCCGTAACCAAGGAATAACATTAGGAAATGAACACTTCTAATAAAAATAAGCCTTTTAAGTGTTATAATCTACACATATGCCAAAATGACTATGGAGAAAATGGATTTAAACATAACAGATTCTGTTATAATCTTGTATGTTAGGAAGTTAAGACTGCCATCTACTGATTTTTTTCTTAAACCTATTTAGTTCCTAGAAAAGTGTATGTGCTTTTGTCAAATGCAGTTCATTTTGATAGTAGCTATTTTCCAGGAGCAAGGGCCTTTTCAAAATTGGTTTCTCTCCACTAATGCTTCCTCTTGGTGGGATAAAAAATACTTAATAGTAACAGGGTTTAAAGAAGTTCATGCAACCATGTTGGACTGAACAAGAGAATATCCTTTATACCCTTAGTTGACTGGAGCCTGCAGAAAACTCAGGTTAGTGAGTCGAGTAGAAGCAAATTGATAATTTACCATAGTCATGTGTATATGTCACAATTAATCTCCTATGTTAAAAAGTAATTGCAGGCTTTATGGGAAAATGATATTAAGTGGCTAAAAAAGTCAATAAAACTCTTATCTAGCAGGCATATCCAAGGTGTATATTCAGTCCTTACCCTTTTTTTCCTTCTGTACAGCAACAGCATCAGGCTTGACTTGGTTGTGGAAGGCAAATCTGGTCACCCTTTTCATTACCATCTGCAACAGAAATTTTAATATAAAATTGCGTTGGTATGAATATGCAGTGTTCTAGCAGCATCATATAGATAATGCCATCCACCTCAAAGGATATCCCATGTGCAGAAAGACATTTCTATAGAGCTCTTATAAATGCTAGTTCCTGTATTAGGAAGATAATGTTGCCTTATGATGTCTTTGTTTCTATAGGCTTGTTACCACAGCTGATAGGTGTTGCTCCAGAAAAGGCTATTAAGCTAACTGTACGTATCTTTTTTTTTTTTTTTTCCTGGCATCCTTTTGTTTGTTAACATACACAGGATTTATTTCCTAAAAATGTGTGAAAGGTGACCACTTACAATATGATTACAGATTACTTGATATATGTTAATAAGGAGGAAAAATAACTTAAAATTGTGTGTAATGTATTGTATCTTTATTAGGTTAATGACTTTGTCAGAGACAAATTTACTAAGAAAGATGGTTCCATTCCACTCCCTGCAGAGATCCTTGCTGGAGGCTGTGTAAGTATCCATCCTGTATTCCTCGGAAAAATGGATTCTTAGTCACATGCAGTATAGTTGGAATGACAGTTAATGGGTGTGCTGTGTTGATTTGAACAAAACTGTTCTTTTTTCTCCCAGTCACAAGAAAAAAAAAAAGTACTTTTTCTGTTTGGAAAGCTTTGCATACTTCTGAGTTGAGTTCCCTTGGAGTTACATGCTCGAACTACTTCTCTTGGCCTGCTTTCTAACTTTCAGTTTCAGCCGTGGTTTTATCCACAAAAGGTTGAAGAGAGGGTGCCTTTTCTCCCTTTCCATACTTTTGCTTGGGTTGGTGTTCATGGTTAGTTTGGAAAGATACAGCTGAGAATGGATTATAGAGATCATGTTGGAGTTTGCTTTGGTGGGGGTGGGGGAGCTATAACAGGTTAAAAAATCTATTTCTTGCTGAAGATTTTAAGAAGGAAAAGAAAGACACTCTTCAACTTGCTATATGTGAAATTTTTCTGTTTGTGAAAAAGTGGAAAATCTGAACAGTGTAGTCTGTTCTTTCAGATAACAGGTATTTCCTGTTAAAATTACTTCATATAAAATGTAGCTACATTACTGCAGATGCTAACTACATCCATCATATATATACAGTTCAAAAACAAGTTTTGTTTTCATTGATATTGGGGGCTGTAATTCAGTGGATGTCTTAGCAGTCTGTAAGTGGTTTGAATTAATATTGATGATAGATTTTTTTTTTTTGCTTTTGCACATTGGCTAATTTCATTTGTGGGATTTCCCAACAGTTGTTAAACCTATAAAATGTTTAAGGCTTGAGTTAGGTTTCTTTTGTAGTGGAGAACACTAATAACTTCCAGTTGAGTAGGCTGACAGGCTGGTATAAAACCTCCTCAGCTTACAACAAAACCTGGGGCAGAAAGGTTGTTGACCTCTGCAAACTTTTAATTCAAAGAAGCAGCCCTGAAGGGAGGCTGCTTATAGTTCTGCCTGATTTAATTTGGCAGCCTGGTACATGCTTGAGTCTTCACCTGTCAGTGTACAAAGTTTATTTTCTGAGAAATGTGAGAAAGCAGCTGTGATGTATAGCTAGCAAAAGACTAACCTTTTTCTGGGAAGCTAAATAACACAGAAAGCACATACAGGTCATTTATAATAGAAATGAATATAATTCATTAGTGTTTTTCTCTGTGTTGTGGTTAAATTCATAATTAAGATCAAACACCTGATAATAAGTTCTATTATTTTACGTTCTTTTGTACTGAAATGTATAATGTTAAATTCAATCTACATTAGAGGCTTTTCCACTTCCTGGTAGGTACTTCTTTTTTTTCAAACTAACTTCATTGTCTTACTGTAATGAACATGCAAAAATTGCAGAGAAACGTGAGTTTCAGATAAGCTTTCAGAAATTTGGATGTTTCTGTGAAGCTGAGCAGATTTATAATCTGTCCAAACACAATCCTTTCTTCTAGCTGACTGTCTTAGCTGATATCCTCATCTTCTTTTTCAAGATAATACTTACCTCACTCAATGTGGGAGCATTTTAAACAAAGCTGGCCTTTGTAGCAAAGGAGTTGGCCACAGTTTAGCAACCTCAGGGATGTTAATTTCTTTGTAGCCTCCTCTGGATCATCTGGTATTTTACCAGTTAATGACTTTTCTGTAGGTACTGCTGTTTAGTTCCATCTTGGCAATTTCACTTCTTCCTAAATATGAGAATCTTTATTAGCAAGCCTATAAAGTTTATTCTAAAAGTCTGAAAGGATCAGTTGACTAAAGCAGGAGGAAGTTGGTATGTTAGTCTTTCTTTTTCTCATCCTCAGTCCTTTTAATCCTCAACTCTTTTCTGTGTTGACCTTCTTGGAAATAGTGTTGATTTTCGCCCTTCTGATGTTCATTGTATGCAGTTTTTTCTATAAAATATTATGGGACATAAGCAAGAGTCACATCCAAGGAAGTGCCACAAATAAGCCTAGTCCATTTCTACATGCAGGGGCACGCAAGACTTTCTGTTTGGGTGTTGCTACCTTTCTTCTTTTTTTTTTTCCTTTATTCTATTCCTTCTCTCTCTGTTAGTACAAAATGACGGGTTACTGTGGGACTGACTGGATTTTATATATGCCAGAATTATTTTCAGCATCTGGATGTGGGTAGCTTGGTTTTTTGTAGCTTTTCTTTATTGTTCGACGCTTAAATATTTTGCTAATGGTACACTATAAAAATAGGCTAAATTCAAAACATGATTTTCACCTTGTCATAACATCAGAAGAAACAGCATTATACCTGTATGTAGTTCTTGGACATGTACTTACTACTGTCTCTGACCATCACTTGCCTGTGTTTAGTGTTGAACCTTCTCCTGATTAACAGGAATCATGCACCTTTTCATCATTTCTGGTATGGAACTGGTAGTGGATGAGCAAGCCATATTTTCAGCTGTTTTATAGATTATTTTTTTTTACAGCAGAGGCCTTCCTGACCTTTGAAGGCCCACCTTCTTGCAAGCCATACAAAAGCACATTGTGCATGCCACAGTCCTCAACCAGGAATAAAAAAAATTCTCGTGAGGAAGTGGAGGCAGTTTGGGAAAGGCTCCAGCAGACCTAGCAAATTCTCCTCTCTGGATGGCAGTGCTGTATCAAAGCCTACATATGGTGTTACAGTCTTCTAAGACCCACACATGAGGACAGGTGAAACCTTTGACATTAAGACAGTAGTGATTCAAGATAACCTGTGTAGGCTGTATAGCTCTGGAGTGTCTGCAAGAAGTGCTATACCATCCAGCAAAGGGGCTGCCCACAGGCATGTGCCTCCTCCAGAAATGGTAGCTCCAAGAGACTGGATCTCTTTGGCCAAAATCTTATTCCTCAGGCTCCAATTGTTCTCAGCTCCTGTAAGGTTATGGAATAAACTCCTGTTCTGGGTAAGAGGAAGTGTCTTCATTCTCCTAGCCATTAACAAAGCCATCTGCCCACGCAGCAGCCTGTTTCTATGGTCAGCCGCCTGTCTGTTGTCTTTCCTTCCTTACTGCAGGGCAGGGACCTCCCGCAGGCAGCCTGTGCCCTGTGCTCCTTGAAACCTACCTGCTAGCCGCTGGGCAGTGTAAATGTCATTGGGAAGTGTAGGGTCTGCTCTGTCAGAGCCCAAATATTCCCAGCTGCTTGCAAGCTGTAGCTGTATTTGAAATCTGCAGAACAGCTTCGTGGGGCGGCTCAGTTACAGCGGTCAGGTCATACCTGTCAATGAAAGGGCTCTGGTCCCTGATGGATGAAACTGATATCCCATCTTCCTACCTTCCCGAGAGTAGGCTGATTTGTTAATCGTCAACAGTACTATCCGCACTTATGCATGTTCAGAGAAAATAATTTATTTCCCTACCGTTACTGTAATTAATTGAATTACATTTCATTGTAATTCAGCGATTAGCCTGCATTTCTGCCTTTGGAGTTTTCAGCTACCATTAGCTTTGAGTTGCAGGGGGACTGAATGAGGCTTTGGCAATGCTTTCCTGTATCCTGACAGTGGCTGGGGAAGCAGAGAGCGCATGCCTGGTATGGACAGTGCTTCTCAAAGGAACTTAGACGCATGACGCATGTGAGCATGTTGTGAAGGGCAAGGTGCTGTAGGGCGACTGTTCATCCTCGGTTGGGAAGCAATGTTGAAGTAGACATCTAATGCTATGTAAGTGATTCATAAGTACTGTTGCAGTAGACAAAGATACTGTGATTTTAAGCTGTAATTCCTGAGAATTACACAGAAAGAAATGGGTTCTTCTCATCAATGCAATGTGCATGGTGCTTAGCATTTTGAAAGGTTGAATCCTGTCTCACCTGAAAGACATTTCCGATTTGTGCTGCAAGGAGGAGGAGGATGTGGGGTGCCAGACAGAAAGGGACAGAACCCTTCTTGGAGGTGTAGGCAATGCATCTGTTGATGATTAGAGGTTGGGATGTGTGTGCGTGTATTTGCACATGCATACACACAGAGATCCAAATCTACCAATTATTTAAAAACTTTTGTATATTTAAAGAAAATCTAATGTTTAGTCTAAATATTTTGATATACTTGTAAAAATAATTTTCATATGTATTTATACATATACACATACGTACACACAAACATGTATATAGGCTTATCAGGCAAATAGGAACATGTCCAATATTTCTTTTTGAAAAAATAATGTAAAATGTTACTGGTTTTATTTAACAAACACAGAAGTATAGAATTATAGCTATCAGACTACTTTTCCTTCAAAATCTTGAAGATACGCTACTTCTTTTAATATACTTTAAACAGATAAATTTAGAAGCAGAATTAAACTTGTCTGCAATGGAGATCAAGATAAATCAGTAATTTAAACTTAGGGAGAAATTTATTGTTTAGTAAAAGAGACAGTAAGCTTGCTGTAGGTGCATGAATGATGACAGCTTTGCCTTGAGAAAGAACTGCAAGTTCTTTTGATGTTTTTAAACCAGACTGTTTTAAGTAACATCTTATTTTAGCTGCTTGTGTGGGACATAGTTGTGGTCCAGGATGTGGTAGTTTCAAAAAGGAAGGAAGGAAGGGCTTGAAATAGGCCTCTCCCCCTTTGTAGCATATGCCTCTCGGGTGGAATTGGAAAGGGCAAGAGGTCTCATGTTGCAGGGTCATTTGTGTATTTCCTTCAGCCTTTGGCATGTCATGGGGCGTTTGCTGTGGGATCTCAAACTACATCTTTTCTCTCATAACCTTTGCTGTCAGATTTAGTTCCTTTATTTGCTCCTTGTAGAGTTATTTTACATGACATTAAGGTTAAGTAGAAGCTTTTATTACTGGTATTTTTGATGTGTATGAATAACCTCCATTCAGAAACAAATTTGTCAACCTTTTTTAAAGTGTCTGTTGTAATTTATGTGTGAAGGGAGATTTTTATGGGGGGAAAAATCTAGATTTAGTGCACTTTCTCCAAAAGAAATTCAAGGACTGCAATGTATACCTCTGTGTGTATATACATGTGCACGTGTATTTAACATACATAGCTGACAGCTGAAGTAAGATACTTTGAAAAAGAATGATGATGATCGCCAATGATTTGCACAGAAGCATGGAGATTTGTATTGCAACCCTGCACGCTGCCAGTTCATTTTTATTTGGAGATACTTTGTGTCATTCTCCTGTGCATCCTCTTCTGGGGAGTGCTCTTCCGCTGCTCCCCAGGCAGCGCTCTTCTCCACCTCACACGTTCTTTGTCAGATAGGCAACCGTTCACTTAAAAAGAAAAACAAGCAAACAACAGGCCTTGCATTCATTTTTTAAAAAATACACAACGAAAAAGTGAGTTTTCTTCCATTACATGTTCTGTATTAAAATCAATGCTTGTCATATCTGTACTTGTGATGTTTAAGGACCTAACTCATTCATGCAACCCCAGTGAATTCAGTGCCCCTCTTCAGGTGAATCAAATCACTGCTGTCCAGAAAAGTTTGCCGAGCTCCATGTAGGACTGTACGAAAAGTCAAGACTTGGACAGAAGTACATGTTGCTAATAGGGAGTTTTTAACTGGGTATCTTGACAGTTATATCTCTTTTTGAGAAAGCTGCCGCTTGAGAAGTTTGTCAACACTGCAAATACTCAATGTTCAGAGAGTTAATGTAATTAAAGAGCTTTTCACATGGTTTTCTACTGATAATAGAAACACATGTTAGGGTTCTCCTCATATTTTATTTTGCTCAATAACCTGCCATCAAGTCATATTTTAATATTAGTATTTTCATAATATATAATTATGTATCAACAATATACAATTTGTAACATTGTATATATAATTAGTATTGCTACTAAATTATTCAAATGCATTGTGTTTAGAGTCTTCTGTGTTAATTTCTGTATCAGAAGAGAGTTGTTGCTGATTTTAACAGAAAGGTAGGCAGTTGTGCACCTAGGAGAGGAGAATGTTAATTGCAGGAAGATTGCATTCAGAGTAGAAAATAGAAATGTTTACGAATTGGCCTATTTGTGTTTCTGTGGTGGGTGTTAGGCAAATAGGAAGAGTTATTTTGGCTGCTCCGCAGGATGTGCTAATTTATAACATTAAAAATAAAAAATGGAATTTCACATATATATGTAAACAAAGAATGCATATTTAATAGGCAGGTAGCAGGTAATTGCCTAGAAGGAGTGAATTTCTAGCTTAGTGTCTAAAGTTATTTGAACTTTTTCTGTGGTACATTGTATTATGTAGTAGAAGCATTCTGCTTAATGTTTTATCTATCAAAATTATTTTAAAAAATGATGTTGGGAAATGATAAACATTTGAAATTGGTTTTTTAATGCAATACAAACAAAAAAATTGGTTATTGTCTAACAGAACGTGCCAGATGAGAATTTTCTAAGTTTTATTTAGCTTGGAACTTTGCCTGGCAGGACAGCCATTTCATCTTGCATGCATAGGTGTGTATGAACTGTGAAGGAAAAGGTGAGATGAGAAGTAAAGAGAGTCTGAAGAATGGCTTTGGGCACGAGTGGTGTCAGGTAGCGGGGTAAACACAACGCATTAAATCTAAGGAACAGAAGATGGGATCAGTTTGGCTGGTCTGGGAGTGCCAGTCATCTTCCTGATGGTTGCAATAAACGTCCACAAAAATGTAGGCTTTGATTTTCTTTCAAAGGGATGAAGAAGTGAAGGAATAAAATGAAGATTAAGAACCTAGACTGATTATTTGAGTGGAAAGTGTTAAAGACAGTTACTACTACAGTGGAGATAATTAATCAAAAGCAGGGGTTGATCTTCCACTGTTTGGGTCAAGGTGCTTTAGTAAAGTCGTAAGAGTGATGATTTTAAATGTCAATATTGAGTGAAGTAATAAACAGGGCTTGCAGTGAAAGGATGGCAGTGTGCTCAGTAAAGGTTCAGTGAAGTATCGGGTGCTTGCTCAGTGGAGATTCTGATGCTTCATTCCCCCAGCCCATAGATACTACCCAAGTGCTTGGTCATTCTCAGTAAGAGCTGTTGAGGTTTGCAATGCTCTTTTGTCTCAAGTCTAGAATAATTCAAGTTACCAACTTCTAAGGCATGCTTCAGGGCTAATCTCAAGTTTTTTCTGCCTGCTGCTGGAGAGAGGAAGATTGTGCTGTAGGCAGAAAGGATTAGCGTTCATTAGTTCTGAATCAATTAGCAGAGAAAATGATGCATACTGTCCAGGAGGTGCTGGAGCAGACTATTGATTTTCCTTCACACAGACAGCACTCCCAGCATCACAAAGAGAGTTTATTTCCTGGGCAGTTTAGCAGTGGAAAAAAGCTTTAATTGTAGATGTTCTGCATCTTTCTCCTTCACTGAGATTTGATGGGTTGGAGGAATAGATCAGGATTAAGAGGTTTTAGTTTGTGGAAGAAGTGCTTTCTAAAGTTGGCTGTATTCAAGTGGTTATATGCTATAAGTTTTAAGGAAGTGATTTTAATTTTAAAATTAAAAAAGGTGGTTTAGGAAGAGAGGAAAGGAAAGCTTAGTAAAATTTAGCTGTTTTGTAATGAACCACACACTTCTCCAGAAGTGATTGGTAGTACGTACAGCAAACCAGGGAGAAATCTAAACATGTCATTTTAAATAGGCTTACATGCTTCTGAAACTGAACTGTCAGATTGAATCTCTCTCAAATCTGAAACACAGTTCTTTGAAAGTCTTTGGTTAAAGTGCTGCTTCTGAAGCAGCTCTGCAACGCTGTTGCTAGGAAGTATGCAAGATAGTCCTTCAGCACTGCTAACAGAGTATTTTGTGCATATAAAATCTGTCGTGCTCAGCTCAGAGGAAGATATGACTCCTGTTTTTTTCTAGTATCGTATTTTGAAATGTTACTCTTCCTATTTAAATGTTATATTTTGTTTCCACTTAGGACAATTAAAGGCTGCTAAACAAAACTCCAAACACCTTCTCTAGTAATTTAAAATTACACTATTAAATGCAAATTTACCTTTTTAACAGCATCACCACTAAATGCAAATAACACGTCTACACATTGGTGATGGATTATTATTGAATAAACATAAGGTCTTCTTTATATGTGTTTGATGCTCTAGTAGCACAAGTCTAATGAGTATTTTAGTTTAGTATTTTGTGTAATATCTGATAACTTTAACACAGCTACAACTTCTAGAAGGTGATGTCAAGGAGAAAAGCAGAGACAGACTGAATTAATCTACCTCTGTGGACTATAAATATATAAATGTAAAAATTTATTTCATACAAACCCATGATTTCCAATTCGGGGCTTTTAACTTCCAGACAGGTACTTTATTAAATACCTCTCCTGTAATTTTACATGAGACTATCAGCCACATCAGTGAGAAGTGAAGGCACTCAGCACCTTGCAAAAGTCAACCTGTCGCCACCTCCTCTAGTAACGCAATTTACTTTCTTTTTCTTTGGGTTTGCAGGCAGGAGCTTCCCAAGTCATCTTCACTAATCC
The DNA here is from genome assembly GCF_000687185.1 of Egretta garzetta. Classification (NCBI taxonomy): domain Eukaryota; kingdom Metazoa; phylum Chordata; class Aves; order Pelecaniformes; family Ardeidae; genus Egretta; species Egretta garzetta. The sequence goes on along the minus strand of NW_009260022.1, from coordinate 3,950,122 downwards.
ACTGGAGATTGTAAAGATTCGGTTGCAGGTAGCAGGAGAAATTACTACAGGACCCAGAGTCAGTGCCCTCTCTGTTATAAAAGATTTAGGCCTTCTTGGTCTTTACAAGGTATGTATTTCTGCTTTGAGTGGCTTCATCGGTTTATGTTTTATGCTAAACTTTCACATTGTTGAAACAAAAACTCTTATAAACAAAGAAACCTTTTGAATTTAAAACCAATCTCTTCCTGCAGGGCAGCCCCACAGTGGAAAACTGAAGAAAACCCACTTCTAGATTAATGGCAGTGGGATACAAAAAATACTCCCCCATTCTATCCTTTGGGCTTTTATGCCAAGCTACAGGGAGCCCTGTATTGCAGACCTGCTGGCTTCTGGCACTGATCATTTGATTTGGTGGGGTTCTGCGAAAAGTTTCTTTAGCTTTCCCTGTGTGTTTTTCTTAAGGTTTATTTTGAATCTCTTTTATCTCTATTGTTATCTTTGCAGCAGGATATTCTCTTTGTCTTAATAATTTGACGCCAGTGAAACAGTAGTGGAGTTTAGCAGGATTCAGATTTTTAAGAAGTTAAGTGGTGGGATTTGTCAATAACAAATTCCACTAAAAAAAAGCCTATACTGTACGGTACCTCAGCAGAATGCCAGTCTGCAGATTCCTTCCCTGCAGGTACACTTACTACCATCATTACAGATCAGATGTAATGGAGCAGAAGCTATTAGTTTTCTTAAACAAGGAAGAGTATTTCTTCCTGTATCTTCTACCAGTGCAAGGGGTAATACGTAAATTCAGCAGTTATATTAGCTGTGCACTTACAAAACATTGGTTTATGTGATTTGTCCATAGACCTGCAATAATACTATAAAAATGTGCAAATTTACTTTTAGAGCTGAAGCTTTTGTTTTGAATTCAGTGGATCAGATTCATGACCATTACATTTCCTAAAGATCACAAGTGTTTTGGTACATAGGACAAAATTACCATTTCTGTTTACAGTAAGGAAACAACTGAGCCTACGAAAAATTCTGCCGTTCTTTAGAATTGCATTATCATTTGTGAATAATTGAAAGAACTCATTTTAGAACATAAAGTATCTGCATTAAAATCACTGAAGGGACGACTTTTTCTTTATCCGGTCTTCTGCTTAAGCCACATGGGGTTTGTAACGTGTGCTTTCTGTTATTGTAACTGCTGGGTGTCTGGCCTCAGGTGGGTCCGCTGCATGCAGGCTGCTGGCTTGGAGTATACTTGGTTGGGAGCCAGGAGTGGTGTTTTTGTAACATGCGAGCTTTCAGGGTATGCAGATGAGATTTTTGGACATAGAAGTGCTTATTTGAGCTTTGTTCAGAAAGAGTTATTTTAGTCTGATAACAGACTGATGACTGAAGTTACTAAAAGAAGAATATTGGATACGTTTTATTACGAGTATTCCACTCTTTTTACAGCATGCAAAATTCTGTGAAGGAACTCTTTGAAGGGAGCTACTCCTTGCAGTATTATCATAGGCCACTAGTTTTGTCTCCCTACATTTTCCCTTGACTAAAAGACTCCCATTTTGCGATGGTTTCCCTCTTTTTTGCTAGCTTTCTTGTGCAGCTTCTTCAGTCAACCAGGTGACGATCAGTGGAGATCACTATGCGGTCTTACAGTCCTCACCGGTATTTTAGTAATGCTTTTGTGTTTGGTGGAAGTAATGGCATGCAAGGACATGTCTTGCTGCTTCTGTGGTTGTGGGTTGTTGTCAGCAAGACATAAGGACAGACCTTTGTCACTTTCTTCATCGCATTTGGACACGTATATCCTAGGTACTGATGTCAGGATACATGATGTCACATAGTACTTACCAAATTAGACACGAACCTTGAATCTTCCTCATGCTAGAAACTTACTTTAGATGTGCTTTATTCTTTTTTCAAGTTCAGCTCTAGATCTTCTGTTTCCTGAGTCATTTTATTTTCTGTGTTACTTACCTGGTAGATTGAAAGAGTTGGTACTTCCTGGGCTCAGGCTGCTTGCTGGATACTAACTTTAACCTTATTTACAAAATTTATTTGTATTATGTCTATTTTCTGTGTGACAGGGTGCCAAAGCATGTTTCCTCAGAGACATTCCCTTTTCTGCAATCTACTTTCCTGTTTATGCTCATAGTAAACTGATGCTTGCTGATGAAAATGGCCATGTGGGAGGGCTTAATCTCCTTGCAGCTGGAGCCATTGCAGGTAATTTTGCAGAATGTTTTCTAGAAGTAATTTTTTTTCTTTTACTGAGTAATATTTAATATTCATTCAGTAGCCCCATATAAAGGAAGGGTACTGTACCATTGTATCTGATTTAATCTAAATTTGATCACTGTTATCCTTAGTGGGAGGCGATGTAATTTTGATGAGAGCTAATTACATTTGCATAATGTGGATAAACAGCGTAATGCAGCTCGGCAACTTGTAGTCAAATTTGATCTGTCTGTCTCAATGGGGTTTTAGTTGTTACTGTGCTCTCAGAGTTGAAGGCTAATTTGAATCTTTGATGAACATAAAATGAGGTATCATAAGAGCTAAGAAGAAAATGACTTACCTAGTTTTGGATTCCTGAATAACTGAGAAGAAACTTAGTTTAAATGTAATTGCTAAAAATAGGGCATTAGTTTGTAAAGAAGCTGAAGTTAAAGTATCATACTCTGAAATTTACAGTATTTTAGGGCTTTTCAGTAATGTTTAGTATAAAGAGGATAGGCAGCCATGATAAAAAGTTGTTTTTACTAAATGGCAAGTGGTATGAAACTACTAGATGAGGGAACTCTAGTGGTGGATACTTAAAAATGCGGATACAGATGGCCAGATCCTGCACGGCCAAGGCTTAGATTGCTAGGATGAAAACCAGGTACCTGCAGCCCCTCGATCGTGAATGATTCAGTGTTGGATTCTGTGTGGTGTAGAAACATCCTTGGGCTGAAGAGACCTTTTGTTACCTGCTACAGTCGTAAGGAATCGCTGTATACATCAGTCGCAAGCCGTCTGT
>NW_009260022.1:3911060-3946694 GCF_000687185.1 Egretta garzetta | reverse complement strand
GCGGTTTCCCCTACCGGACTTGATACAGAGCTTGGCTGCCCTTGCTCTTTGCCAGTTGGTACGTCCCTCGTGCCGGCGGGGAAGGAAGAGACCAGCTAGGAAACTAGTAACAGATTGGTAGCCCTGTTTATTTGCAAGTAATGCAGAGCTGCCAGAAATGGAAAATCATTTAGCTTGCTGTACGCATAGAAGCACATAAAAATATTATTATTTAACTTGTATCTCATATAAAGACTCACTGGTTCTAGGTAGCAGACTTCACAGCTTCTCTTTGTTTGTTTGATTAGTCGTTCTGGGTCGCTCATACTAAGTGATGAACCCTCTTAAATATGTGTGTAAATCTTGTAGGCCTAGTTTTATAGAGTGTATGGGAATCTGCCTTTCTGAATTGCAAATTTCAAATTCCTGATTGCTCGATCTATTCCTATGACACACGTGCTGCAGAGAAGAATACAGTCTGAAAGTATCTGCTTGTAAAGGAGAATCTGCATATGGTTGCTGTTAGCTCATGCTTGTAGGCTTAACTGCATTGCTTCCGTTTTCCTTTAAAACCTCCTGAACTGGCCAGCAACACTTCTGAGAGTTTATGATCACCCGTGCACATCGGTGACTTGTTAAACTTAATTCAGTGTTAACCAATAGTAGGAGTTCCACAGAAGTAAAAATAAATTTCAAAATTCTAAGTCAGTCAGAAGATGGTTCCTCTTTTTAAGAGGCTGAAATTTTTACCTTATTCAGAAGTATTCAGAAATATCTCAGACAACACAGTTGTATACTGTGGAGTACATTTCTGAAAACTTTCTGCTTTCCTTTGACTAGAAAGCTGAGAGTGGTGCCTTGGAAGCAGAGATTTGTTCTTCCATCACTGTTGGCTAATATTACACTGTTGGTACTAAGCAGGCTTGTAAAACACCTTCATTGTTCTCAAGCCTTTTTACGGCTTGCCTATGGAAGTAAGCAGCACCTATTCTCCTACGGAACGGTCCAAACAGCAGTACAGACGTATTTCTGTAGAATAGGTGGTTTAAGGAGTAGTTTTCTTATTAACGCCTTTAACAAATGGATGTGTAGAATTCAAGTTCCCAAATCAATCATTATGTAACTTGCAAAATATGTTGTAGAGTATTAGCAAATACAGTAAGGTTGCACAAGTAATTTTTGTCCTGGATATCTCTTACTACATATATAGCATCTGTGTGAATTTAAAAATGCCTCTTCTATGTATTTGAAACTACTCTTAATGACAGAGCAGTAGAAGATGTTGAGAGAATTGCTGTTGCTAGTTTATTACTATTTTCTTTACTATGGTTATAGCCTTTATGTTTAGAAGAAACTCAGAAGGATTATGCCAAGAACAACAGTTTCTATTAGCATTGCACATGAGGACTTGCATTTTTAGTAATGTCTAATTCTTGCAAAAATACTAAAGTTTGCAGTTGTATTTTTCAGTTAGAAGCATTTCATCTTTGACAAGATTCTTTGCGCAAATTAAATGTGGTTTTCTTCTAAAAGGTGTGCCTGCTGCTTCTTTGGTAACCCCTGCTGATGTCATCAAGACAAGACTGCAAGTGGCGGCTCGCGCTGGTCAGACAACATACAGTGGAGTTATTGACTGCTTTGGAAAGATTCTAAGGGAAGAGGGCCCTTCGGCTTTTTGGAAGGGAGCTGGAGGTGAGAAATGCACTCGGAGTATTAAGGCTACCCCCAAATCTGCAAATTAGCATTTGCTTTGTTGAGGACTCAAATTAGAGTGGTATTTACCAGGTCTGGTCCTGAAAAACATAACATTTTGTTAAAAATGTTTAGCTTCTCTCCTGGGAAACTTTTTCTTTGTTTGACACTATGATTTATAATGTTTAACAGCTCGCGTGTTCAGATCTTCACCCCAGTTTGGTGTTACTTTGGTCACTTACGAACTTCTGCAGAGATGGCTTTATGTCGATTTTGGAGGCCTGTAAGTCAAATATTTCCTTTTTAGCTTGCACAAAAAATGTGCCAAGGTAAAACAAACAAACAAACAAACAAATTCCCCACAACTTTCTGTTTGTCATGCATGGGACCATTTAAACTTGGTGACTTTGAGCACCTGTACATAAAGTTACAGTATGCAAAAATCCCCCCATTCTTATATCAAGAGAAACTTGCATGCTACTTCTAAATGGATGAGGAGATAAAGAACCATTTTGTATTTATTTTAATACACTACATAAAACTTCTATGTCCACTGTAGCAAGATACTTTGTCCATTCTCCCCATGTCACTGGAATTTAAAAGAATTTACAAAGCTATCACTAAAAATGTAACTTCAGTCTTGGCCCTGATCTGCCATTAAGCAGTGGCCTGAACTCACAACTTTAACTGACCACAGACTTGCGTGAATGAAGGTCAGCTTTAACAGTTTTCCATACTCAGACAAAAGCCTTACGCATCTAGTCTAGATTTTGTAAAGCTCTTCAGAGTTAAGAAAACTCTTTATTTAAAGGAAAGGCTTTTTTTCTTTTTCTTTCTTCAAACAGCAAACCTTCTGGATCAGAACCTACCCCAAAAACTCGAATTTCAGATCTTCCTCCTGTTAACCCCGAGCACATCGGTGGATACAGACTCGCTACAGCTACATTTGCTGGTATAGAAAATAAATTTGGTTTATACCTTCCAAAGTTTCGATCTCCTGGCGTTGCCTCAGCTCAAGCAAAAAGTAGCAGCTGAATCCTGAAAAGATGTTTCAACCTAACACAGTGATGCAGTGGAAAAAGTTCACAAGAGTAGTACTGTATTTTTTCCAGTCAGCTGCATGTTGTTCTAGCTGAACTGAGCTTGCAAATCTAATTACTCCTTTCTAGTATTAATATATATACCTGCATTTATTTGTTTATTTGCACACAAGGAACTGATTGAAGCTGTGGTTCTATGCCTTGTTTTAACCAGTGGCATGAATCTGTAGCCTAGACTTTGCCTTGCGCAGCTCATGGTTAATGTTACTGTACATATTGTACATCTTTGTACAGAGACATCACAGCACCTATACACACGTTTATATAATGGGTATTGCGGTTCAAAATAGTTTGAAATGTACAGAATGTTTTGAAGGCGTTTTGTTAACAATCGTGACAATAAAATATTTAAAAACACTTAAGTCAGTTCCCTTCTTTGTGTTTGTAGAAAAGTTGTCCAGTGTGATTCCCCCCCCACCACCACCAAATGACAGATCAAAATTTAAAGATTTGCTGCACCCATTTAAGGAATGGGCAGGACAGGACATAGCCTCTGAAGGAATGCATTTCACTGCTAGTTGCAGCAAAGCTATTAAAATGCAATGTGCTGGCTTTTAAGTAGAAAAGAGCACAGTAATTAGATGAGCACATGCCATACTTTATTTTGCAGAGCTACCTTGTAACAAGGAGTTCCCCCGAAATACACGGTAATACTAAACCTGTAACAGATCTGACCTCTATGGTAGCATATTTAAAACACAGTGAGATATTTGCCAGTTATTAGCAGACTCAAGAATCTTTACAGGATTACACTCAGAATGCTTGTTTTCCAGAATGGAAAACTTTTTATAACAAAAATTGAAGGCATTCTCTTTATTTTTAGATTGTTTTACCATTAAAAGATTAGGTTTTTCTGGAAAAAAAAAAAAAAAAAAAAAGAGACTTGCTTTTATATTCTTTCTATATGGAAACCTGATTTTTTAGACTTCCAGTTGAGTGGAATGCTAAGTAAAAGGAGAAGTTAACTATTTCTGGCTTAATGTCTGCCAAAAGTCTATCTGGTATAATTTTCAAATACAAAAACATCAGAGGAAACAGGGGAGTCCAGATTCCTACAGCCCATGGGGAAAGGTTGTTACACTACCCCTACAGCCAGAGAAGAGATGGTGGGTTTCCAGCCTTACATACCGAAGTACGACAACCTCCAGTCTTCAGTTTTACATGTTTCTTTCAGGGGTAAACATCCTGGAGTACAGTGTATCCCAGTGGTATGGACTGATTTGAGGCTCTCTATTTTCTTGCTCAGGTGACAGCAGGCCAAGATGAAGAGTTTTAGTCAGCTTATAAAGAACAGGCTTCTTAAAAACCAAACACTACAAACACAGACAAGCCCTCCTTCAGTTCTAGCCTCTAAGATGCAAAAACCTTTTGGTGCTAGATAATATTTAGCAAGGTAGAGGTCACATTATGTTGAATGTGGAAGTTTGATCCCTATTCTGCAACATGCATATATGTAACCCTGTTAGAAGGCTTCCTGTCTTTATTTGTTTGGTTTTTTTTTCTCCTGTTTAAAGAATTACCTGTTCTGTGCAGTTACCTAGAGCCAGGCTTCCCAGGAACTGTCCCCCATATCTATATATTTTGTTCTATGCTTTTCTAAATAGATACAAAAATGGTAGGTACCCACTGGCATTTCATCTTAGTCACAGCTTGTTGACTGACTTGATCAAGGCCTCTGGAGACTTTACAATGCAAGATAGCATTTGTATTTCTTACAGCTCCAAAACTGGACCGTGTGGCTCCCAGGATGATCATTTGCAGCTTCTAGCACCACTGTTGGTCTCTTAGTGTTGCAGGTATGAGTTTTACAACATTAAGCCATATTCAACTGTTTTGTGAGGGAGGAACACAAGCAGGAATCAATACAGAATAGTTTTGTTGAAAATTAGTAAAAGGTTGACATTATGTAAGACTAAATGCTGTATGACCTATGTGTTACATCACAATCCATTGATTGTGGATTTCTGAAAATATGCCTGAAGGAAATGTATTATTAAATGAGAAATAACAAACTCAGTAAAAAAAAAAAGAAAAAAAAAGTCAAAACAAACAAAAAACCCCTCAAACCAGCAAGACAACAGAACATTCTGCTCATTAAGAATTCTTGTGCCTAAAGGGTAAAAACCATCACATGATGCACCTGTTCTTGATACAGTTCATGTTTCTCAATCGAACAGATAGCTGCTGTCGCAAGGCTTAGGAAAATATACAAGGCAAACATCAAACCGAACAACAGGACTTCTCACTGAAAAGAGGGGGGGCTTTTGACAAGCCCCCACCAGTGGAAGCCTAAAACACATTTCACTTTCAAACCCACTGAAAGAGAGAACCTCCTGAAGATGGAACTGCTGGTACTGCTGCCTGTGTCTCTGAGCTGCTCGTAACAGAACCGAGACAAGGAGAACTAGGAAAAAAAACCACCCTCACAAAACAACAAAACCTTAAAACACCAACAATGAAGAAACAATAGTAGTCCTGGCCAAAAATCTGATTAATGAATATAAACTTATTTCCTACTTTTAAGCATATAAAACAACTCTTCTGGCAAAATGCTAAGCTTGTAGCAGATTAAGAATACCAGAAACAAACCTAAAGTCCTAAGGTAAAGGCATCAGTACTGGTTTAGTGCCTAACAAGTATAAGTCAGCATATTTACTAAAAAAACCCAACAAAACAAAACCAACCAAAAAACCCCACCCCAACCCCCCCAGTCTTAATGGGAAATTTTGTAATGTCCCAAGAAAGACGTACTCAAAACATTTAACCTTTAACAGAAATTCCAACCATTCTGTTTCAAGCCATTTAGAGGTTTTGTTTCAATAAAAATGTTAAAAAGCAATGAAAACATGTTTCTTTGACTTAATATGGAAAATTAGTAGCAAGTCTGTAGTTAACAGAATGCAAATCATGATGCTGTAGAGATTAAGTCAAAATCTAGTTCCTCATCCTTTGGAAAAGAAAAATTTGACAACAGTAGCCTTTGTCCTTTTGTCTGTTTGCCACGATAGGAAGTGGAGGCTGGGGTAGAAAAGAACTCTGTGATGTGTGTAGTAAAATGAAAGCAGCAGCTCTCAGAACCTTCTACTCTCAAACTACTGAAGGGACACAGATTAGGGGTCAGGGCAGCTGATAAATACTCAGATAATATTTATTTATGAATCAGTCTCACCTTTTAATGCACCGATTCAAACAAAACAACTTGGTATTAAATATGTATTTCATTAATTCAGGTCCAATTATCAAATAAGTTCATAACTACAGACAAATTTTTATTCACATATATTACCCACTACCAGAGCCTGAGGCTTATCTATATATAAACTATGAAACTTACTTGGAACATATGCATGCATATCCATGGGTAATTTGAAGAGTTCAAATTAAAGAATGCTTCAGAGATTTATTACCTGATGAAGGTTAGTCTGTGTAATATAGAAAGTTTAGTTTAGAAACAGAACTTTTCAGAAATAGATGCTGTTACAAAGTGGAAATTTCAGAAGCCCAAGAGCAGATTTACACCAGGTTAGTGTTTCAGCAAAAGAAGTTCCTTGCAAAGTCAAAGTTAACTGTATTAAAAGTTACACAAATCTAAGAATGTGCTCGTAATTGATATATAAAAAGTAACAATGCAAGATCTGTTTTTCCGCGATCTTAATACATTTTCAAAGTCCACAGTTGAATCCATATATTCGTCCCTTAAGCTATTATTTGAACTGACACATGCTTACACTTTTAAGATTTGCATCAAATCATTCACAAGTCTACCATGGCTGCCTATTTTTAAAGATCTATGCCGGTATGCGGGTTGCAGCTTCCTCTTCCGCGTCAGCTCTGTTAGCGTTTATTTCTGCTAGCGTTCGACCAAATCGAGTCCACTCATCACTGCGAGGAACGGCAATTTGCTGTTGACAAAGAGAAGGTTATTTAAACCTACTGATAAACAAAACCTGAGCTTATTTTGAACAACACAGTGCTTAAGGAATGTTCAGAAGAGGTTCTGATAGAAAAGCTTACCTTTATTTAGTGTAACTTTTAAAATAGCTTGAACATCAGAAGCTCTAACTAATAAAAGAAGCTGAATTTGAAAATCCTATATTTAAGCACATAATGATACTACTACAAGTTTGCATGATTGGTCTCCGTCTGAGAGACTGCCTCCAAGGGCAATACTAATGCCATGTCCTCATCCAATCAATGAGTTACGTACTGCTGCTGTACACATACTTGCAATAGCAACGGCTTCCCTGTAGGAATGAAGTCAAGACTGCTTCACTACAAAATCTGTTGTCTGCTACTTCTCAAGCTTTGCTCAGAATCCACATGTGCCACAGTTACAAAGATAAAATCTCTACAAACAAAACCATTGGATTCTTTCATCTTATTTCACCAGCCTTACAATAATGTTTTTACTTTTTGATTGGCTGCTGGATAGCATGCTAAAAAGTTATGCTAAAGTACCCAAAATAGACACAAAAAGGAAACATTAATTTGAAAATAAACATTAAACCTTATTCCTCTAATCACAGGGGAAGAAAGTTAAAAGCAAATTGCTAAATAAAAGTCAAAGAAACTTGAATGGTTTGTAATGTACTTTGCACTGTACACGGTATACATACCTCTCCCACGTCATATATAACAATTTGTCCTTCTGAATCACCTACAGCAATCTCTCTCCCAGAATGCGTCCATCTCACACGGTTTAGAGCAGGATTGCCCTCCACAGTAATGCTTGCAGTTGGCACCTGTTTCCATTTAGAACACATTACTAAAAATGCATGAGGATTCCACAAGCTATAGATTACAGAACGCACCTCGTCCCTCAGTGTTGCATCAAAAGAAGTGCCCAACATTTCAACTGAGGCAGAGCACATAAATCTCCGACTCTCAGTGCCCTTAAGCTATCATCAGCGACATGACCAAACCCACACATCTTCTGTCCCTTGGCCAAAGTACAAACATCCTCTATCAAAAAGCACATCTGCACTCTTACTGTGAGACAAGAGGCATAGGTATGCATTCAGCCAGACAGCAAGGAGGAACCTTGGGATCTCAAGAAAGATTATGACAGAGGGCAGGGATGAAAATCAGCTGCTTTGGCAGATCAAATTCTGTCCAAAGCTAGAACCAGGTAATTCCAGTTTGAAGCTATAGGCTGGCATACGCTCCTACAGAACTGCTTTCTTCTATATGCAGTGTTAAGAAGGTAAAATACAAGTACAGAGTATCTGTCAGGTTATTCCTCTCACCTACCTCCAACAAGTTTAAGTCTTGGAGAAGATTTATACTATAATTAAGTTTATAACTCACACCAGAAAACCCAAACGTTCAATTCCCTAAGTTTAGAAACAAATTACAATTTCACTGCAGTATTACTATAGCAATAGTGATATGGCGATCAGAACAACAGTGGTGCCTGAGTAAGAGGCTTGTTCACACTGTTAAGCTGTAGGCTGCCAAGGCCATACCAGGCGAGGTCTATAATCACTTTCACAACATGGATCCGTGTTACACTGACAGATGTTTTGCACTCTCGTTACAGACAAAACAATTTAATTACCGCTATTATTTATTATGAGGAGTCATTTGAGTTACAGCCCCATAATCAATGATACTATTACACAGAAACTACTGGAACTACAATAATATTTAAGAACAACAACAACAAACCAAACCAAAATGCTGTGGTAAACTCCTGGCATTTTTTTCCAAAGTGTACAAACACTTTTCCAGCTACATTTGACTGTTAACCTGACTGCCTCACCTCAGTATCGTTGTTGAGGTTCCACAGGTCAAGCCTGCCCATCCCATCCACACAGGCAAACAAGGCAGGGTGAGTTGGAGACCACATCACATCGTAAACGTAATCTGAGTTGTCTTCAAAGGAGTAGAGAGGTTTGTTATTCTGAAAAAGCAAACATAACGATGCAATACCCAAACTCTGCACTTCAAAATTATAAAGCTAATGGGTAAAGCAAAATACAGAACTTCTCAACAGCATTATCAGCAATAACTAAAAAGTGATTCACATTTTTACTTACTTTAAAAAATGGCTCTGCAAAAAGCAGCCCAAAATTAATGCTTTTATTAAAGGGATGCTTTCCAAAGCATGCAGCCTTTTTGCTGGCCGCTGCTATAAAACAATCAGTAGCAAGCCAATATTGTAAGAGATTGTAAGTTTTATGTATTAAGAATCTTGCAAATCAAGCCAATGATAATTCAGTGACAGCATTTCAGACTATTACTGGGAGATTCTAAACTGCTTCCTCTGCTTTGCATTCCTCAGGGCATCACGCTAAGAAAGAAAGAGGTAATTCTGGCAATGGGAATGATAGATATTTCAACTGTGAGCCTCATGAGTTTAACTGACATCAGCTTTGGTGCTGTCCCTTAATCCTCCACAAAATTGTAGCAAAACATTTGCTTTATGCATAATATGAAGTAACTGATTTTACAACATGATTTACATACGGTGACATTGTAATTGTTGTTGATAAGAAAGGGCAAAAGGATGAACAGAATGGATCAGAAATATATAAGTGATGTACAATCTGAAAGCAAAGCTTTATGTTGTTAATTATAGTTTTGTTCATCAGCTGTCTCCTCTTTGCAGGACTGCTGCTAGGAACCTAGAGAACTTCACATGGTTTAACTTCAGTTTACTGAAGTTTCTTACGTAGCTTACATTATAGCACCACCTTGTGTCAAGGACTACGAAGAGAACCACTGAACTATCTATTTAAGTTACCTTAGTTGTCCAAAGCTTTACTGTCCAGTCAAAAGAAGAGGTGACAAAAAGATGTGAGAAGTCTACAGGTCCAACTGCTGCATGGCAGTTGATACCTGTGATTGGTCCCTGGTGTCCTTCAAACATCTCACTGATTCCAGCTTTGCTGTTTTAGAATAAATTAACCAAGGTTAATTTATATGGAAACCATATATCTGCAGACAAAGACAGCACTGAAATGCAATTTAAATACAGCCACAAGAAGATTTTGCTGCTTTGTATGGATGTTACCCCACTGCAAAAGGCTTCATCCCACCAGGATCTTCACACCGAAGACCAGGCTTGAATACGGACTTTAACGTTGACATCTATTTTCTGCTATCCTTATGTACCAAAATATAACACAGGGAGAAGAGACTCATTGAGCAGGTACCAGTCCACACATTTAACTACATTGTTCTCCAAACAATAGCTAAAACTTCCATTCATACAAAGAACAAAACCCAGTCCTCAGGAACAAGCATAAAACTCCCACTGACTTAACAGAAGTTGCATGTACCTTATGGACACAAAGTTCAGACATAAACCAGTAACAGTATATCCCTAATAGACTCCTATCAGAAGCGATGAAAAGAAGGGAGGAAAAGATGGGAAGGATGTTACACAAAAGTGATACAATTTGGGGTATTTTGGAACCAAAAAGCTGTGCAGCAAGGGTGATGTGTATTTGAGATGAAACCTGGACACTCAATTATATTTAAGAAAGCAATTGATAAGATACGGTCAGACAATTTCAAAATAGATTGAACAGCAGGAGAAAAGCTAGCCAATTTAAGATTTGTGCGTGATGTTACTGTACAATTATCTATAGAACCCATAGGAAGTTTGGAATGTTCTGCTACAATTCAAATGAATAAAACTGCAGCGACCTAGGCTGCCCTCATCAAAACAAACAACTCCTAGTCACTGAAGGCAGCATAGTACCAATTCAGTATTCCAACTTCTTCTGTTTTTAATGAACCTCTTACTCAGGAAAAAGTGCGTGCTGGAATTCATATACAGCTTTTTTTGAACTCCTTCAAGACAAAAGGAGTAAACATGCACTATAAATAGTATTAGGAGTGTAAAGCATGCAGGGACTCATCCTTTGAATAATTAAAGTTTGTATTTACCTGCCATGACGGCATGCAGTATACACTGAGCCTTCTTCACTGCCGACAACAAAGTTGTTGACATCTCCAATAGGGAAGGACATGCAAGTAACAGCCACAGCCTTGGACTGTTTGTGAACCAGCTCCATGCTATCCTGTAGTGAAAATATCAGCGGCTTGCTTAAAAACTTGAAATAACAACATCTACAAAGTCATTCAGATTTTTCAATAGTAGGTAGGTTTTTTTATATTTTACTTGCACAGAATTGGGCAGGAATAAAAAAGTTATTTCTTGTTAAACTTGTGTTAGTGAGGAACACAAGTGCAACAAAAATACACAAAAGGATCAACAGACAACCTTTGATTCCACAAGTGGGGAAATATGTTATCAAATACTTCTCAAGCTACCCCAAGTATAATTCTGTGTGCTGGGAAAAAGTTTATTAATAGCTTTTTAGATTCATTAAGTTTTTACAATATATTCATCTGGAATAAATACTATATAAATCCAAAGTTATCTTACCTGAGGTTGGGAAAGCATGTCCAGACTCCAAGAGCATATTTTCCCATCAGTTGAGATACTAATCAAATTATGAGCATTCTGGGTCCCAACTACATTTACACAGTACACCGGGTGCTAAGAAACATAAAATACTATCAGAAAAAGGAACTTCCAAGTAATAATCAATTCTGGTATAATTAATACACAGTAAAATATACAACTTCACCATTTAATAGAGCATGAAAGATTGATCCCAGTACAGTACAAAGAACACTCCCCTATACTTGTTTTTCTGACACTTCGGTTTTTACAAATAGCCCAGTTCTTCAGTAATAGCATTGGGAAAATACGGACATAAACATGTAAGCATTATCAATCAAGTGCACTGGATAGAGTTTCCTATAGGTTAAATACATCTCAACAGGGAACAGTCCTTGAAGATATCTCGCCCCCTACCGTGTGAGCAGCAGCTGAGAGTGGAGTTCTCTGCACTGGGGTTCTCTTATTGCTGCGATTATCCCATAGCACTATTTGGCCTGAGTATGTGCCACCAACCACCAGATTCGGATGAAATTTTGCAAACGTAGCTGACATCACTGCTGACTGAAAGAAAAAAAAAAAAAAAAAAAAAAAAAAGACATTCATTCAATGACACTATATCTAAAACTAAAAGAAAATGGGACCAAATACCAGAGCAAGTTCTTTGCCTAAATTTATTCGATTTGATTTATTTATTCTACAGTATTTCACTGTCCAGTTACTGAAGGATTCACAACCCCTTCGTGAAACCCCAGCAGTCTTTTCGTTTTAATTTATATTCAAAAAATGAAGTTTTCCTCTTCTTTTCTTTCATATATATACTTTTGTATTCCTCCTAGCGAAGTTTGTTAGCAAGGGAAGGGCCAGTAATGCACAAGATTTTAATAAAGTTTTGCCACATTCTGTGGTCATTTTCTTAGAGAACGTACAAATCCATTTTGATATAATAAAACTACTTTTGCAATCTGGGCTTTGACAGTAATCTGACAACACAAAATTAAGTTTTGATTCAACTATGTAATTTTTCAGAATTATGGCATTTTGAAAATGAAGTGGCTAGCCCAGGCTTGGCATAATGGAAGAGATTTGCATGGTTTTATCTTTCAGAAAACTACTAGAAAATCTCCATCTGCCTTTTTCTTGACGCATGTGTTTCTAGTTTTCATCCTTGCTCCATCTCCTCAGGCCATCTTCATTTTATTCAGTAAACTAAGCTCTAGTAGTATACAGTCCCACTCAATCCCCTTACATATAAACCTTCTTTGTGGTTCAACCATTATACAAGAAGTTGTTTTGGGTTTTACATAAATTAAAATAAGAAAATGAGTTATCAAACGAGACTGAATTCTAAATGACGTCAGAAATTCTGAAACAGAGCAAAGTTTCTAAACTGAAATCACTAGCTATCAACATCTGTTTGCAGATACATATTGTTAAAGTGAATGCCAGCCCAATGAAATCATTATGTTGACAAGCATATGGAAGGTACTTGTCCAGGTTCATCAACATAACAATCTTTAGCCCCCCTGAGACAGAATCATACCTGGCAGTGAAAGACATACTCAGGGGTAGTTTTCTTGTACTTCATATTCCATACAAGGGCCACTCCGTCAGGCTCATGAGGTGCATCCTCATTGTTGTTGTAAGAGGCTACAAGTAATTCTGGGTACTGTAAAATAAGTGAAAGAGACTCAAAGTAAGCAAGATGACTAGCTAATGGTACACACAACCCTAGAATCTGTGTTTTCTTTTGCAAAAATACGGTTAAAAAAACCACCAAAAAAACCAAAAGCCACCTTACATTATATATAAATGAGAAACTGTCAGTTAAACCCACAATTGTTTCAAACTTAGCTCATAAAACAGCATTAAGATACACATTAATGTCTTGTTCTTTCATCATAACTTGCTTTTAAATGTAAAAAACAGTACTTTTAAGTGAGCTTTTTTTTAGCTAAGCTAACAGTTACCTCTACAAAGTAGTCCATACATCAGAAACAAATATGCCAAAGACTTTCCTCATAATACAAACATTTTGCTACTTTTCACAAAAGATTAATAGCTCTGTTTACTTTTTGCAAACTATGGAGCATGTAAGGAACACATTTAGAAATACAGCCTGTACCAGTTGTACTTACAGAAGGGACAAGTGCATAGAACTAGAAGAATTTACAAAGGTAACTGCTTAATGGAAGCATTATTTTTTACCTGAGATGACCAGTCCAAACAACTGACAACACGATGCTTTGACCAACGTTCATCAAAAAACTGCCTATTTAAGGACAGTTTTGCTCCTGCTTGAATCTCTCTATAAAGGCAATTAGCAGATATTAATCTTAGATCACTTTTTCAATTACAAATATTGCACATTAACAGTAAAGTATTCAATGTTCACATTACCCTTCTTTGTCTTCTAAGTCTCTGCCACTGTAGTCAAAGAAAATGTTGATTTGCTCTGAAAGAGCTCTTTCAACAATCCTTGTGGAGTGGTCAAAGAAACTTAAAAATTCTTCAGAATGCAAAATTTGTTGTTTTTCCTCTTCTGTAAGCTCATGAGGGGCAGCTGGAAAAGAATTATACATACATTCTCTGGCCTGCATACTTTCACCAATTCTTTCCAAGAAGAAAACAGAGTATTTATCATGATGTTGGATAATCTGTTTCCTAACATTCATAGATTTTAAATAATTTTACAATTCGTATTTTGCTAGCTGATTGTTAAAATGTAAATCAAATTAATTTCAACTTAATGGAGAGAAGTTAAAAATGTATTGATGCCTTTCTTTACAGCACAGAAGTCTTGAGGTGAACTGTACCTTCTTCCTCCTCCTCTTTTTTAAATGTTTTTTCTTCCTCAGGTTCAACTAATGGTTTTGGAGCAACCACATCATCTTCATCTTCCTCATCTAAGGAGAAACATTATGGTGAGACTGTTAATGTTTTTAAAGAGTAACAGTAACACTCCATACGATTCTCAAACAAGCTGATGTAAAATGGTATCGTTTAGCTTAAAATGGTTATATTTGTAAGATATAGTCCGCAGGATAACAATATCTCAAACCAAAAGATCATTGGAACACTGTCTACACCTGGATTTTAGTTGCACTAAATTATGTAGTTGTATAAACTGAAATAAGACACATAAGAAATTGTAAAGAAAGTGGAAATCTTTCTTACAAGCATTTATGATTCCACAGAAAACCATGTGGTGGATGCACGTTCTGTGTAACATACTGACACATTAATGCTGCAGAATAAAGAAAAATCAAACGTCTAAAATAGTCTACAGAGCAGCTGCTTACTTGTGATCTGAAACCATCAGAGTCTAATGGGTCTTCACATGGCATGAAGATAGCTTACATTAGCTTTCAGGTTGCTATTCTGAGAGGCAAATTTTGCTAAAGATAATAGCAGGGAGATTACATTTTTTCTGTCATTCTAAATGCAAGTCTCATTATCTGTATCATGTTTGGCAATGAGAACTTTACAGCAAAATGTGTTTTCCCTAATTGCAATGAATAACATAAAATGTTAATGTTCAGGAATACTGACAAGGTTTACAGCACTTTCTGCATTTCTACATTTTATTCTTTGAATACTGTAAACCAGAAAATAACATTAAATTACTTAGTGTTGTGGAATATGCATTTCCTGGCTTTTCTTCATCCACTTTCTAGAGTAAGCTTCTGAAAAGACTATTTTTATTGGTTAAACAGCTATGTCACCTGTCTATAAGGGAATAGCAGCAGGAGTCTGCTGCATGCCTCATCACACGTAATGAGACTGTATTCAACAGGGACTAGGCTTGTTTGTTGCAGCCATCTCCCTGACCCATGTTCACAGTTATCTAACAAAACAAAAAAAAAGTAAAAAAAAAAAAAATCCACATGCATGCTGAAAAAAAAAAAAAAAAAAAAAAAAGGCTGGTCAAGGGATGGGAACCAGCTGCCAAGCCATGGTCCCAGCAGCCAGGCCAGCTGACTAGATAGCAACAACCAGATGGTACTGCTAGGATTGTCTCTCTGCTACGAGGTGGCAATGGGATGGCACAACATTTTTCTGCCTGACTGCTTCCAATCATGTCTTTCCCCAATGGCAAGCCTGTGCAATTACCAGCACTCCAGGAGGTCTACAGACAAGCCTTTACCCTGCAAACAAAATACAGCTTGTAGGCCATACCAGCTGCCAAACCACACACATAGTGATAGGTTTAAAGAGGTCTGAAAATCTTTCTAACTCCATAGTATAAGCAATAAAAATATAACTGTACCTGCAGGAAAGAAAGCTTTAAATGACACTGTATAATGCACACAATAATACAAACTCCAACTTAATCAAAATGATAATGACGTATGCCAATCCTACATTACTTGAAATTGAGCGATTTTTACGTTCTGACAAGTTTACAGAACTAGGATAAATGGCATGAATGATTTCAATATATGCTCATACTTTTGAACCAAATGGTGAAGGTTAAAATCTTTCCTTTCAAGGGCCTCAATCAGCCACAAAGGAAAACAGTAATCACTGTCTTTTCAGCCAGCCCAACCGCATTTGTCAGCCCTTTCTCCGTCAATGCAGCCAGAGCAATCAACCTGCCAAACATTCAGAATGGAAAAACAATCTGAAAATACAGGGTATAATGCACCTGCCAGTGAAAATGGCCATTTCAAGAAAAGCTAGTGATCTCAGTGACCCTGCTGAGGAGGCGGTGGTGCAAAGGGGAAAGAACGCGTAAAAGAATTCTTAGTGATCTCCACTCTCTTGCACATTGACACTTCCTTACAAAGCATGCCAATTACAGCTTTTGTGCTACTTAAAAAAAATGAAAGCTTTTTTGGGCAAAATAATCATGCAGAGAAACAGAAAGACACTGCTCCTTTTTAGATGGACTCACATGTACAGCAGACTAGTAATCTGAAAACTATATAACGTAGCAATTCTGAGGAATGGAATTCTTAATGTCACATCACTATAGGTGTGGACACTGATTAATTAAAAAATGTAATATGAGTTAACATACGTGATTTTGAGAACAACAAATACAGCACCACATATTCACATTACAGCCACTTGGGTAAAACTCCCCTTCTTGTTCACCATGCTGACCAATCTTGCAGATTTAAATGATGCCTTCAAATTCAGAAATTTGGTTTTCGGTCACCCTGGATACATTATTCTAGCTTTGAAAGTCCCAAATTAGAAATTTCAGCCCAATCCCCCTTTAGTCATACTACACTGATTCTAAGTACCATTTTCAATGACAGGAGTCAAATTCTTGTCAAATGCAGATGGTCAACCCCTTAGTGCTAAGTGACCTTCTAATCTACATATTTTATTCAAAAGATCATATACTTGATTGCTCCTGCTTTTTAATGTTTGAAACATAAATGGTATATATTATACAGAGATCTGAATTCCTTCATAGTACTTTCACTGCATACAACCAGCTGATATGACTGCATTTAAATGCAGGATACAGCACTTATTTTAATATTCTCAAAGTATCAGACTTGAAATTGAACATGTCATCTCACTGTGATTTATCTGTAACTACATAAATATAAAACCTCTCTACAGGAAGAAAAGTAATATGCAAACTTTCTCATTAAGGGATCTGGGAAAAAAACAAACACAAAACAAAAACCCCCCATATATACAAGTTCTTGACCTCTTTATCTGAAACTAGGATGCTTTCTCACAGAAGTTTACAATCATAAAAGGCAGCGTGAAGCTGTTGGACAACAGAAGAGATATGAAATTTTTGTTTCAATTACTTTTCCTGTCTCTCTTTTATCTTAAATTTATTTAAAAACAGGCCAGGTACTGGTATTTACAAGGAATTAGCATAATACTGTATTACCCAGCAAACACTGAAACACTGGACATACTATTTCTGAAAAACTTCCACATCTAGTAAGTCAAGAACCCATGATACAGTGGCGTACCGCATTTATTTCAAGTCAGCTACATAAATTTGGACATCTTAAAGGCACTGTCTAACTTAATGCTCCTTATTCATTATTGACTGTACCTTTGGGCATTTTATGCCACATGAATTGTCAGTATACTAAATACAATCTCACATTTAAGAAAAGGTTGCTAAAACTTAGAAGACAGGGAATGGGACTCTGTCACATCAACATATTGATGAATATTCTTTGTAATTAGCTAAGGAATTAACTCCATATTATTTCTGACAGGCAAACAGGGGATCTAAGGTTACAAACTGAACAGCAAAGATTGCATTAAAATAGCAGCTCCTTTAATACCAACAAATTTCTTGTCAATGAATACTAAAAACAGGTTTAATGAACCACTCAATTTTTACTTTGAGTTAACATCAAAATTGTGATGTATTTTGGCAAGACAGAAAGAAAAGCAGTGCTGTAAATTAGGCTGCACCTAGCAATAACACTATGGAGTGAAGTTCCAGTTGTCTGAGTAATCTGTTGCTGGGGAGTAGGTTAATCAAAGTTAAATCATCTGTGAAATGGGTGGCTTTTGTTAAGCCAAATGTCTTCATATCAAGTTTTCCCCATCTGTATTTCACTGTACATTTAAGGCATCTACAGGATAATACCTGAATATATAAGGGTCTATTATTTCTTTCTAAAGTATTCAAATGCAAAAATGCTACATGCACTGTAAGAGCACCTAAGAAACCACTCCTATACACCAAGTTGTTACTACTCAGCTTAAGTCAGAATTAAAAGGACAAAAATGCTTAATATTTTCATTCTGTGTCTTGGAGACTTTACCAGACAATAATTCCTCAAAGAGTGGAGCTAATGCAATTATACTGTCTGCAGTTAGCTGTGATTGCACATGCACAGTACTGTACAGCAGCACTAAATAACAAGTATCCCGTTAGCCCAGGAAAAGCCTTAATTGTGACAGCTGAGCAGAATCATATTCCTCTATACGCCTATCTTTCTTTGCATTAACTACTTCAAGGACTCATAACACAGCCTTATTGGGCGCACTGGGATGAACTTCTTTCCAAGCGAATCTGAACAATGTTAGTAAATGAAAGAAGAGATCAAACAGTGTATTAGAGAGCAGTGTAGCAAGAAGTACAGATAAAAAAAATAAAAATTAACACCAGTAATTACAGTACTATGTGTGGTGGCCAATATGGAGCCTGCAGAACATAAGGACATATACCAGAGTTCACATCTGAATTGCATCTCTGTTGCTGAAACTGCTTCTGCTAGAAAGAAATAAGTGTATGAAGGGAACACCATTTCAAATGTATTTCAGAAAGTAGATCTGAAAATCTGCTGCCTGATAGAGCATGCCAAAAAGAGGCTGAATTACAGCCCTAGTAACCAGTTGACCACACTAACTAAAAAACACGTCCACCAAAACTGGACAATGAGGGAAGCAGGCAGCATCATGAGAAACAAGAAATGGATTTAGATAGTAAAGAGGATGGCAGAACAAGGGTGCTGGGGAATGGAGCAGCCTGAACACAGGATGTTCGTGTTATCATGGTGACAAAAGTTATTAAAGTGTAATAATGGCACAGAGGCATAGACACTTAGGCTTATTAGTTATGACCGAGTATGGCACAACACTTTTTTGAAACCAAAACAAATTTATTTGGTCCCTAAACAAAAAAGATGGCCATCATTATTTTATCACAGAATGACAAAACCAAAAAAAAAAAAACCAAACCAGGAACAGAAGATGCCAAGAGAAAAAGAAAAAAAAAAGGGCATATCTTCTCTGCTATATTTCTCAGAACAATGAATCATTTCATTATTTCATTTCTTTTACATAATAAATACAGCTGCTGCAGAAACAGTACAGTTAGAAGACTAAGGGTATTGAAAACTCTGGAGGAAAAAAACAGAAGCATGAGGGGAAAAAATGTACTGAAGACAGACGTGTCAGTATTTTTATCAAAGCAAGAAGTTTGAGAGCACCAAGACCACCACCCCGACACCATTTCTTACTGTGTTTCTTCTCTTCCACATCCTTAGACACTTATTTGTATACATGGGACCTTGAGGAAAGAGCAGCTGTGGGTTACACCCATCATACAAAAAGCCCACAAAACAATTATTGCAGATTTAGCTTCTAAGTCTACTTTGGATGTGGGCATCTTCCTATAAGAACTGTGAAACATGTTTATTAACTTCAATTAATAGGGAAATTTAACATTCTATACTGTTCAGAATACAGTGGATGACTTCCTCTGGCAAAATACTTAGTGCTCTAAAGATGATTCAATCTCTAATCAGAGTGAAACAGATTTCTAGAAGAGATCCTGATTTTATTCTTTTACAGTACTATAAAAAGAATCAATCTTCCCAAGACAGGCAGTTTCTCACATGCTTCAAGGTCATAATAAATAAACTTATTAGTACTGCAATAAAATGATGGAAGTTGTGAGAACTGCTAGCACACTAAATGCCTCCACCTCCTAAGGATGCTGTCACATTTCAAAATTAAGAGCTGGGCATTATATAAGAGAAAGACAAGGCTATCTACTATTTTGGACACAACACTTCAAAGGGGTAGGGGTGAAGAAATGTGGAGAAGTCATAATTCCAGCAGTGCTACTTTTTGTCTCAACCTAAAGAGGCTATAGCACCACTAGCGCTGAGGTCACATTCTAGCTCTAGCATCTAGGGCTGCGCGCAGACTGGTCACTCTCATTACAAATGGAGAGGATCACTGGCTCAAAACAGTTGCAGCTGAGAAGTCTCGTATCTGTAAGAGTGGGCAGGAGTTACTTCATATTTGACTATTGTCTAGGATGGTGCAACACATCTGCACTATACAGAAGCATGAACACAGAAACTTAGTCTACCTCCCTTCTCTGACTATGGAATTTTCCTGGTTTAGATTTCTCAGTTACTGAATGCAGTCTTTTCTATCAACTTCTGAGATGAGTGACCTTTGCATTTTAAAACCAGAACCATTCAGGTGAAAGGTACTCATTATTTAAATTTAAGTGTTTGTGACACTGAATTCAAAACAGGCATCTCCAAAGACCAACTTTAAGTTGAGGACATGAAATTTCCCCCATGTAACTGTCATTTCATTTGTGTTGCCATAAATATTTCCAGGACAATTGGGAACTGGTTTAGCTTAGTACCAGTTTACCCCCACTTCCTATTTGTCCCACCAGACAGATTAGTTGTAGCTTGAATGTTTCCCAATTCAAGTTACAATATAACTACATAAGCATTGTGGCACACAGAAATGGAACTGGTGGGTTTTTTGGTGGTGGGTTTGTTTTTTTGGTTTTTTTTTTGTTTTTTTTTTGTTTTTTTTTTTTTTTTTTTTTGAGATTAGTGTTAGCACACAAATGGACCTAAACCTGCAGAATAACTACACAGAATATCTAATCAACCTATTTCTATTTTCCTTTGTTCAAAAGCACAGCTCTGACAGCATTTTAAAATCTCAAGATACAATAATTAAGAAAGGTCCAGTCCAATCTGTTTAAGAAAGTGGGAACATTGGAGCTAACCTAGCTGAGATGCAACTTGTTGCTATACAAGGGAGCTACTGAAGATTCCTTGCATGTGTAAATTCAGTTGCAAGTTCAACTTTCAAGTGTACTTTGTAAGATCTTTAGTTGACAGTATAACCAGCAAAATAAACAAACCCCCCTCAGATTGTGAGAAGAAACAAGAATCACCGAGATAAAGTAAAATTAGATAGAACGTAACTGCACTCTGAAAATTCAGCATATTGCTTTTGTCAATTGTTTTAAAGACTTCAAAATTTTCTTCCCATAATCAAAATCTCTCACCTAGTGACTCTCTTTTTTTGAAGGCAGCATGATTTTTTTTTTTTGAAACCCATGTCCTATTTCAGATGTTATCAGAAATTGTGAACATGGAGCTTAATTATGAATGTATTTAGGCAGTCTTAAGACAGACCTTAAAGAGATCCTCAACACTGAAATGATGAAGAGGCATCTGTAAGTGACATTTGTGAAGTACACATACATAAAATAATGTTGATGGCCCTCAAGAAAACAGTGTTATTTTTCAGGTGGAATGGATCAGGAGACTTCATCTGTATTGAGAGAGCTTTCTGGGAACGCAGATATACATGACCCAACTTTCCAGCTCCACTACAGTAAACCTCAACTACAGCCTATCCACTGAGTGCAAAACAAAGATCATACAATCCCAGGTAATTTCCACTGACAGCAGGCAGCAGAAGTAAAACTCTTCAAGCACACAAACCATGAACTCAGTCTTCAGATTCCATGAACCTGACAGAGGGGAGGAAAAAACCCTGAGGTATTAGAGAAAGGAAAAGGTAAGGGAGTGGGAGGAATGAAAGCAGGAAAACGCAAACAACCTATCTGTGCAGGAATACAGCTAAAATGAGGAACGGAAGAGAAATGCAGTCAGAAAAAGAATATCTTCTGGCTCACTGAATAACGAAGTTCGAAAGATCTGGTTTGTGTTCTGAATTTACTTCCTTTCTTTTCCCTTTCCTTTCCCCCCCCTCACTTAATCTCATTCACAGTGTCATTTGCATCTAGTTAAACTTGCCAAAGTGACTTCAAGACACACTCCAGACAAAAGCAGCATATTGATGTAGACTGGAGCAACAACAATTCTGCATCACTTGTATTACAACACTTCACATACTGTATCATCTGTATTACACTTCCAGTTAAATTATAGAGTTTCTGGAAACACCAGTATAAGATTTCAGCTGAGTATTCTCTTCATGTTTTAAAAAGTGCTTCTATCTCCTTGTATAAACACCCAGAAGTTCACATACCAAAGAGCATGAAAATGCAAAATATGAACGTAGAATTAGGTCGTAAAACTGCTAGCAGAGACACATACTCAAAGTCAGTTGTATTAAACAACTACAAGATTTTGTTGTAGAACTACATACAAACTAGTTCAAGATTAGTATTTTCATTTGCAGCCAAAGTGAAGTGTTTCAACAGTTAAAAGCAAATTTATTAGCCAACTGTGCTTTCTTTGGAAAAATTTCTTTTCTGAAAAGCAAACAAGTCATGACTGAAGGAAAGCATATGTTCAATTGCTGAGAACAGAAACAGCATGGGTTAATAAAGAAATTAGTTTCTTCTTTTAAAACTCCATGTATAAGATCCAGGTATAAAAATTCAAATTCTTAAAGAGTATGTGTGTGGGGTTAATTGCTAAGTTTGTAGTAAGGATACACAGCCTTCAAGTAAGTTGAGAGTCGATTCTTAAGTGTCATTAAATGCAAGATATATCCCACTTCTGTTTATCAGTCATCAGCTAATTAAGCAACTCGCTTTACTAGGAGTGAGGAAATACCATGTATTAGTAATAAAAGCAAAGTTAAACAAGATGCAGAAAGACAGCAACACTCTTAAGCAAGACCTGTATGAAGTTAATAATTGACTTTGTATCAATTATCTCACATATCAACCTTCATTCTACCTTATGAAGTTTCCAGATCACAAGTGCTGGTTCTAATTCAGTCAGTCACCATTATTATAATAAAAGGAAAGAAAAAGAACTTGGGTAGTAATAAATTAACCATTCACCTTCCTTTGGCTGAGTCATAACAGGTGTTTGCGTCTCCTTTGTATATGTAACAATTTCTCGAGGAGGAAAGTCAACTTGTGTAATTTTGGCCATTCCAAGTTTAACAGGTCCACGTCTAAATAAAATTAATAGAGAAATCAGAAAAAATATTTAACTTCATGAATTACTTCACATTTTGGCTAGAATAATACTCAGGTCATCGTGTCACAGCACTGCTTAGTCAAACTTAAATCCAGGGGAAACTTAACTATGAAGAACTCATGATCATTACTAATATTTTATTATTATTATTTAAAATCAGCAGCTTTTTATACATCTGCAACAAAAAGTATGCAAATATATATACAAAAATATCTGGATTATAGGATATAATTTTAAAGTTTTGCCCTTTGCGGTCAATTAGGGTACTGCTACATATGACATCCCTATTTTCAGTGGAAAAGATCTTCTCACATAAGTCATGTTTGTACAGCAACGTTTCTGGGATTTTAAAGCTTAAAAAACAGCCTAGTTATTCTGAAGGAAAAAGTATTTCCTTGTCCTTCTAACTTTGCTGCCCTTTTTTGTCTACCTATAAGATACTTTTTAAATGCAGAACTGCAAGCCTGATCTGAAATTCACACACTGATAAGTGATTTATCCATAATACATTACTCCAAAATATGATACTGAAAACCTCTGAGCTTTCAGACTTTAGGTTATGGAAGATCCTACAATGCAGATATAGCTAGTATTGAACTACAATGCATAATGTACTTCCAAAAACCACATAACATTAATTTGGCCATTGTAACTTCCTATAAAAGCTAGTTTCAGCATGCATTGTAGTAACACTGCAATGATGCAACAACAATTTACCTATACCAAATTTAGTTTCTTATTATGCACCCTTCTCCTAAGGTAAAAGTGAAATAAACAGAGTAATCCCTTTTAAAAGGTTCTGGTGGGCAAAATCATAATTCTTACAGCACCATATGAGCTTTAATAAGTGCTTATAACGAGCTACATCTTTTACAAACATACTTATAAGAAGAGATGGGAGTCACTCTGTTTTTAAATAGTTATTCTAAGCTTTTTATTTTAAAGAAATTATTTCTTAAAGTTTACATTTTACCAAAGGCTCAAAGAAAAACATGAATAGGTAAGTTTTGTTAATAGAAATAAGCATCTTACGTATATTAAATAATATAAAAATTTCCTATTGCAAGCAAACTGCACTAAGGCTAGGGATAGTCAATTTCTGTTACTTACAGAACTGTCTCTTAACAACAACTTGAAGTCTTAAAGAAAAAATAAACTATTATCTGTAAGTACATGAAAGAGTGAATATAAGAAATCTATGCAATACCCCAGATCGGAATCAGAGTGGAGCTGAAGAACTGATGGATCAGTATCCCAATGCAGCGTCCTGATACCCCAGGTTGAACAATCATGCAGCATTAGCAAAAAAGGCCAGAGATTAGTGAAGCAAATACACACTATGAAATGCTAGAGTTACAGTAAGCTTATAGTTACTTCATTGTTCACAAGAAACAAAGCAACATAACATCAGTTAAGGGAAATTCAGCAACCATTCAGTGCAATAATACATGCAGTAAATACAAAAGTTAAAAAGCAAACACAGAATCAGAGCTATTAGAAAAGAATTAAATTATTTTAAAGATTGAAAGTTAAAGATCTGTGAACAAACACAGCCTTTATGAGAGGCAAATAAAAATATTTTAAATGCTGACAAGAACCATTAAAAACTGCAAATTCCTTTTATAATCTTTTCAGATTTGTTCATGTCATATGAAGACAGATTTGTTAACGTAATGCAATCTTGCCCAGAGCAGTAAATGTCGAGGAAACTGTCATATTGGTAAAGGAAATGAGTCAACACATAAGCCTTTTGGTAGAGGGGCAAAAATGTATTTCCACTGGGATAGAGAACTGCTAGAGTTTCCAAGATGTGACATTCCAGTAATTATGGGTTAAGCACTGCCTTGGGCTTGTAAGTGTCATCTGATTTAGAGCCAACTCCATTTAAGATATTTAAATCTCTTGAAGATAGTGGGCTTTATATTATTAACACATTTCAAAGTCATGTGGAATAATGAACAGAATAGATCCATTTCAAGTCACTTTTGTCTCAGAAGAAATATGAAGGAGGAAACAAATCTTCCTTCTCCTTCATTTTTAGCCTTCATCCCTTCTCCACAAATTTTCATTTAGTCTACTGCCTGCTACTAGGCTTAGGCAGAATTTTAAAATAAGCTTATAAGAGAGAGATTAATAGACGAACATGCATGGTTTTTCTGAAGTTCTTAGATGCTATTTTAATCATGTTTTATTACAAATAAAAAATAAAGACTATGTGATATTTTACTATGCTAAGTCAATAAAAGGTAATTTTCCATTTCCATCCCATTGATGGTAATGTTCTTATAAACCAGGTGCAGAATTCCTAAAGGTAAAGTCAATCTCAAAAACGTATAGGCAATGCCACAAAACCTCATAAATATGGGCATGTCATGCATTACCTTGTTCTTGTAGAAAGTATGCATTAGAAGAATAATTAGTTGTATTAAGTTTAATTAAAGAATTACAAATCCACTGTCTTCATATTTAGCAAATCATTCCACATAACTTCTATTGCCTCCACAGCAATAGCTTAATACCTAAATCTCTAAAACCTTTCCATATCTTTTGTACATCAGAAAATACACCATGTTACTATAAAATTAATTATTTTGAGTATACTTATTCTTTAGGTCTCTGCTATTTTTCTTGACCAAACAGATTTAAGCTTGGAGTTTAAGTTGGTGACTGAGACTTCAAGCCAGATATTGCTCATATGTTGTTCAATCATGCATTAAAAGAAAAAGAGGAAAAGAAAGAAAAAAATCAAACCACCACCCCCCCAAGCTTCATGTTGCTTCTGCAAAGGATGACTTTTCTACAGATCCAAATGCTGTGTTCCTGCAATACTTGTCAAACATTTCATCAACTTTTTCAATCACACTAGAGGAGCTTGGGGAAATGGCTAATGAATTTAAAAGGCTCCAACTTTTGTACCTGCTTAAGACCTAGCCCTTACTGAGGCTGCTTTCATGCTTTCAAAGCATTTTTTTTAACTTTCAACAGTCGCTTCAGTAGTACCAGGGATAGTCTGCCTTCAAGTCAACAATCAGTACAGGATATACAGTTAAATCTTTCTCAGAGATATTTTTTCATAATAAAGGTAACATTCTGAGGTAAAATTCGCCTATTATACATGTACCAAGATGATGTAAAATACTGTTCCTTTTGCTTCCCAGATGTTTGTTATGCCTTCAGTTAAATGAATTTATCTGCAAGCTTCAGTGAACAGAAGTTCCTACTCATCCACATAAGCCCAAACTTCTCTGGATCCATCCATATTCCTAATGCTTCCTGTATCTCTAAAAAGTATTTTCTGCATTTAAGATAATTCTATGAAGCATACACCTAACCTGAAAGTAAACTAACTGCATTAATTTCCAGTCTTGAATTTATACTCTTAACTGAGGAAAGAGAGAAAGAACAGTATCATACTGGGAACAGAAACTCGTTACTAATGAAAATAAAGCAAGACAGATGGAAGTAACAGCAGGAACACAGTCTGAACACTGTTCTACTAATTACTAAATAAGTAAAGTTACTGGCAAGATTCAGCATCATAGAGGAGAAAAGACTAAACAAACAAAGATCATCTTCATAAAGCATAGTTGCAGCACGACCAGAGAACATATGGCTACAGGCCCCCGCCCCCCAAAAAACCCCTGAAATAATATACTAGTATGAAAGGGTTTGTTTTAAGATTATCAAGCACAGTGGAATAACCTGGGCTTTCTATCGTATCTCATACTGATATGAAATGCCAAGTATAACGCTAACAGATATCACACAGCCCGACTTTTCCCATTAAGTTTCAGGTTCAAGTGTATATGTACATTAGGAATGTTGTACAAACTTGTACCAACAGACTAGGACATAGACATCTGTTTACTGGGGGAAGGGAAAAATGATATCCAGCAGTCAGAGAACAAGCAAGGGGACTCTAACAGTGACTCTATAGAGCCTCTCAATTTATACATTCATACCTCCATGCTTTCAAGACCACAGTATTTTTATGCTTCCATGTCTGGGAAATTGATTTAGTCTTAAAGTTTGCAAATGCATGAAGCTAGAGAGGCTTAGGATATGAGTTTTCTCCAGGCTTCATAAGAAAATGTATGCATACAACATTATGTTACTGTGTCCAAGGAACATGCAATCACAGAGCACACTACACCTATGAGGTGGAGATAAATTCAGTGCACAACATGGTGTTCAATTACAGGTATGTGGCCTATACATATTGTTTCGTATTGAATTTAAATCATGTATGAATGGAAAGAAAGTCTTGGTTTTTTTAAAAAAAGTCATCATCAAATAATTCTTGCTTTTTCTTCTAGACAGTGAATTTAAATATAAAATGACAATTTAATAAGCATTAATCACAGATTTCAAGTAATTTAAGATTTGCTTGTTACTCAGTTAAGGAACAATTCTATTGGTTCTTTATTAACATGACAGGTGAACTTCAATTGCATAATGAATAAGCTATGCACAAGATCATACCTGGGCACGGTTAAGAAAAAAAAAAAAGCTTTGGTTCATATCTGCTGCCTGATGTATTCTGTTTTAACTTAATGTCTGTTAGGTAGAAATAGGCACCTTGTAACCTTTGTTCAGGTTACTAAAGTCTTGAATATTTTCAGATTAAGACTGTGTATAGTTATGCATGCATAATCCACAGCATACAAGATGTTACTGCAGTCTTTTTAAAAGATGTTTCAAAGCAGTGTAAGTATTCACTCTTTCTCCAAAACAAATACTCATAAGCACAAAAGTAACTGATAACTGCTTAAGTAACTGTGCTTTAACTAAACTTCATCCACAACGCATACTCAGCAAATTTTAAGTACATTAACCTTATTTGCTGAGAAAATAGAAGTTATCAATATTAATAGGCAAAGACTGCTCTTATTGCAGGCTGTGCATGGGAAACAGTAGAAATACCCTTTGGAAATAGTGTTTCCCACCTTATCACCCATACAGCATCACTTTGAATTCCTAGTTTAATGGAAGTATTTATCCAACTCTCTTTAGGGCAGCATTTCCTCAAACTGTCACGCCAAAAAAAAAAAAAAAAAAAAAAAAAAAAAAAAAAAAAAAGTCAACTAGATTTAGCAAGTACCGGAACTGAAAAAAATGCGGTGGCCATACTAACATGGTGCTATGTTTTGGCCAAATGACAGAGACTGTGAGTGGTATAGTTGTGTTACAGGGATGGCTGCAAGGTGAAATAACAAGAAATACTGTTATACTGTTCTGAGTAAGGGGAAAAAAAATTAAAATCAGAAGCAAGGCAAAGTTTGTAGACTATCTTTTATTAGACCAACTAGAATAGAGGGGAAAAGGAAATCACCTATCATCCATACACACCCTCCTTTAGATAAGCTAGGATGAGCCCAGAAGTTGGACTTTTCCAGTTTTCTATTGTCCTTGAGCCATTCATGCTTACAACATTACCACAAGACATTCAGACTCATTTTACTTGAAACTTGCAAGTTTAAACAACTCCACATTAATGTTGGCAATTTCAAATTAGTAAGGGTAGTTACACTTCAAATTTTAAAAGTAAAGTACTCCTGTAAAACAGTCACTGTTCACAGATTCAATAAAACTGTAACCTCATATTATTATATTATAATCAGGTAATTAACCTTGACATCTTCTAAAGCTTAATTATT
The DNA here is from genome assembly GCF_000687185.1 of Egretta garzetta. Classification (NCBI taxonomy): domain Eukaryota; kingdom Metazoa; phylum Chordata; class Aves; order Pelecaniformes; family Ardeidae; genus Egretta; species Egretta garzetta. The sequence continues at coordinate 3,918,178 of NW_009260022.1, read as the reverse complement.
CCAAATATGAGTATTAAGCAAAGGAGTATGACAAGGAAAGCAACATACCTAGATCCAACAGCACCATCACCAGAGTCCTGGCTTCCAGCCTCACTTGGCGTACTCACAGATTTGGAAGACGGAGAGGTAGGAGGAGGGACTAAATAGTGAAACAGACAGGTATCCGCTGTTACTACTCGCAGAGGTTGCACAGCTTAGGATGTTTTCAAATTAATTTAACATGAAGTATTAAAAAAAAAAGTGATGGCAAACAAAAAATACATGGATGAAAATGAACAGTAGAAAGAGAGGGGAAAAGACAATGTTAACAATTCATGCTGGACTTTCATGCAGTTGTTTGGCATTTATGCATCTGGTGCGTACAAAAAGACATGGAGGGAAAGACATTTAAGAGAAAATGAATTGAAAATATATTTTTAAACTGAACTTCAGACAAATGATGGCATCAATTTTCAAAGGGTTAAGCTAAATCATGTTGTTTAAACATAAAAGGAAGATAGCTGTTAATATAGCTTTGACATCAGTTTTTCTTAAAAATGAGACATTGAATGTATTTAACTGGTAATTTTGTTTCAAAATATGTAATCACCCAAGCATGGACCAAAAAAAAGTGGCTTGTCATACAGCATACTGTTATTTTTGTTCGAGTTTGAATCAAGTGAACATAAGTCGTGTGTATTACAACAAAAGTTTCCAGTGTCAGGTTTGGGGGGATTTTCGTGTTTTCTTTCTTTTTACTTGACAAACAGTCTAGTACTTCTATATTGAAACTTTTTTCTTAAAAGTCAGTTCATTTTCAGCATGTAGATGAAGATTGCAATTACTGTTTAAAAGGCAACATGTTTTTTGGAACTGATACATAATAGCGAATGATATCATGCAACCTGATACAAATGCAAAGCTAGTTTGATTTTTTTTTTCTTTCAACTTTTCTTTTTAGAAATAGTGAAACTCATTATTTAATGAAACCTAGGTTTATGCTTAAGAATCAGGGTATGTATTGAAGGTCCTTATACGCTCCTTACATATTTTTCAGCAATATCTAAAACATTCATAGAACACATTCACTCCTTAGCAACCCTTAAAAAGAATCTTTAGCCAACTGAACACAAGTTATGTACATAAATTGGTATCCACTCTGTCAGGGGTCAGGCAAGGGAGAATTCTGAATTTAGATCTGCAACATTCCTAGAAGTTCCTGAAATCATGAGTACATGGTTTAGTGGTGCTTAGGGACATGGCTTAGTGGTGGAATGGCAGTGTTAGGTTAATGGTTGGACCTGATGATCTTAAAGGTCTTTTCCAACCTAAACAATTCTATGATTATGAATTCTGAAGAATGTTTCCATCCCATCTCAAAAGAGACTCTGGTTGGCAAAAACTCTACCTTCAATTTACAAAAATCACAGTGAATACTTCCATTTATTAAAAATTAATTCCTCCTACAGGAGAGACTTTTATATAGGTCTAGAGTCATGCTTCATAAATTCATACATACACACACTTAAAATTTATACATATATCTATATAAATACAGGTGTATATGTAAGAATATATAAATACTTCAACTCATCATTACCTTCTACCAAATTTATATTAAAGGAAGTGCCCATAGGCCTTTATATTCCTACATTATTTTTGAGCATTATCAGAAACGATGACATTTTAATGTCACCCTTTCTTAATTGAAGAGGTGACATCAGAAATATATCTTATTGCCATTTACAAATTCAGTCATCTCTATTTGCTGCAAGCATGGCCAAAAGAATTCAGTAGCTCAGTTTTGATGCCACAGTGCCCTCTTGTGGGGCACACTGTTTTCAAGAAAGTCTTCCCATTAAAGAGGTGAAACCTATTTAAAGACCAACAGTCTTACAAAAAGACCAGGTAAAATACCACCTACCCCAACAGAGGATGAAAGCCTACCTGCTTGAAAGTTATTTTGGTTCACTAACTTATGGCTTCTCATATAACGAGTATGGTAGATAACAAAAACATACTTACATTGTTAAGGTCCCTTCTCCCATCAGAGGCCTACCTCTCTCTGGCAGTTAACAAGTCAGGAATTGCCTTTAGGAATTTCTGATACAATTTTCTATGAAGGAATCTAATCTCAAGCAATTCACCTACACCGACAACATGAGCTCAAGCTACCTGCACACCAAGATAGTCAACTGTGAGTTAGCTTCAGCTCAGACGTCGATCACTGTACTATCATACTTTGCCAGTACCCAGTCAGCAGCTGAGCCTCTGCCTCAGGCACGCTACACAGAGGTAGAGAATAGGACGTTTTAGCTTGATTTAGGATCCAGATCAGATTTGGGTATCTTTAAAAGGAACAGAAAATTCCTGGCAAACATTGAATGGTGTGGTTAAGTAGATGTTCAATGGAATTCAAGACAACACTCAGCAGGGGTATGCCCCAGTCTGACATGCCAGCACCCCAAAGAGCCTTTCACGAACAGCTACCCTAAGTCTACACGATGACTTGCTTTGAGGACTATCCTGTAGTTTTTAGATTCTCTCTCACAGATTTTAAAAAAAACAACCACCATTTGCATTTCTGCAAGAACCTGATCAACTGCCTTAATAAAACCTCACACAAGAAAGCATTCAACTGTTAGTCTGCCAAACAAAATCTCTAGCAGATAAGAACTGATTACTTAAAATGCTGTACATCAGGGCTAACGTAGCCCAAATGCAGTCTCTAAACTGTGAGAACAGTTCAAACTACTAAACATGACTGCTGTGGCTGTTGGAATGGGAACAACTATAATGGTGTTTACTCCACATTCATTTTTAAACACTTGAGGACAATGCAAAAGCAATCATGAAAATACATAGTCACAGATATACTATAACCATAGCAAGTTATTATTATTATTTAATTGCAAACCCAGTTGAAATAGACTCTCACCATTAAGCCAAACTGAAAAATAAGTTTTAAACACCTCAGATTTCAGAGCTAGAGACAAATAGTAGAATTGAATTATCACACTCTTTGCTTTCATCTTCCAGAGAGATGTGGCTATGTAAAGACAAAAAGCAACAACCAACATGCTAACCCATCCAAGAGTAGCACAGATATGAATCGTCATCCTCGGTAGTTAAGTTTTATACTTAGCCTTCCTATTACTCCATCAAAGTCAGTCAGGTATTTGAGATAAGGAAAATTAGGGTGTAAAAGATGCAGAAAGGAAACAAGCCAACTCTGCACAAAAAAAATCAGAAATAAAATTTGGTGTTATGAAAGAGAAAGGAGAAAAACCACAGAAGAATAACGTGCAGGGGAAATGGGGAGGGGGGGGGAAGAAGAACAACAAATTCATAATATTTATATATTTTAGTTAAAAGACACCAAATAATCCACTAAGTGTAAAACATATCTTTTACAAAATAGTACTAGTAATGTGTACTGAAGCGCGTCACTTGACATTTGTAACACAGATCATGCAGGACAAAAATAGTGTAACACCCAGACATGTATACCCCAAAAAATAGTGGCCAGAGAATTTTCATGCTAGTTATACAAATACCACAATCCTAACAAAAATAAACAAACAAAACACCCACCACCACCAAAAACCACCAAAACCATACCCCCAAAAAAACCCCAAACCCAACAAAAAACTCCCAAACATGTATCTGAAACTAATATTATCATTCCTACCAACAGGAGACTCAGGTGTCAACCCCATGCTCTGAAGTAATGCTTCAGCTTCTCTTCTCTTCTTTTCAAGATCAGATTCTTCTTGTACAGGAAGAACATCTTTCTTCTGATCAGTCTAAAAATAATTCAATAATTAAGTTATAGCATTTAACAGGTATTAAAAACTGTTTATTTTTTGAGATCTCATAGGGCTTTTTTATGCTACTGAAACCTATCATCATACAGGTTAGATATTTGACTCTAGTAATTCTGATGGTCCTTTCTGTAGATAAAGTAAACAACAAACAGGAATTACAAAATTTTGCAGCTCTGGTACTGTCTTTAAAAGACATCTATAACATGCAAAAAGTGCCTTCTTATTTGTGAAAATGACTGACACTTCATAAGATCAAGAATACCTTTTTTACAGTAGTGCTAAGCACTATAAAATGCAAAGACTGAAATAATATATTGTGTAATAATGTACGTGTATTTTATACATGTACCTGTGTATAAAAATGTTAAAAACACAGTCTTACTGGTCCAATTTTGAAATGACAATAATTGTGTCAAAGAAAACACTATAGGGTTAGAATGACAGTAAGAGGCAACCCTTTTTGGTCAAGAAGGTATTAGGACACTAGGCTAGACAGAGCACACATTAAAATGTGTGGCAATTAAGAAATTATGTGCAAGATGTAAAAGTGATGATTGTCTATGTGTGCATTTTCAAATGATGTTTAACAAAAACATCAACAAGCTGTTTAGTGAGAAAGCTTTCTTGTGAACATCAGGTTTCAGAAAAAAAAAACGAAGTCTTAAAAAACCTGCAGCAACTTCAAGTTTACAGGGTATTTAAGTAGTTTTCTTTAAGTTGTGTTATTATCTGCTAGATGTCATGGAAAAAAAAAAAAAAAAAGAATAGAAAGTACACCTCCATCCTCGTAATTTAGAAATAACACAAGCTCTACTGTAAAAGATGCTGAACATTCCATATATTTACACACTCATTTAACGGCTCATTCAGTTACAGAAATACAATTCACAGCTTGAGGTGTTCACAACTCAGTCATTGGCAAGTGAATATTTTTGTAAATATAAATTTATGATATGAGTCTTTAATAAAAGCAGTAAAACCTAGACCAAGCTATTCTATCCCTAAGCCATGATTAAATATTAATTGCTCCTCACATGACTGCATATTATGCTTCTAATCTACTGCACAATTCCTTTTAAAAAGGCAATTCCCAAATTTTAGAGTAAGTTCTCAACTGATAAGCTATTGCATCACATGTGGAATCTCGGATACAGGCAATACATTGTTACAAGACCATCAAAACATAATTTGAGATATTTCTCTCTCCTTTTTGTCTGAATCACGCAGCTGGCAGCTGCCCAGTCTTCAGTCATACACTAATTTAGAACACCTACAGGATCATAACCAAAACACAGAGAAGTCTTGAAAAATTAGCCCAAACCACCAAAACATTCCAGCAAAAGTTTCTTTTATGAGGTATAACCTTCATTCAGGAGAATCATACTAATAAATCACTGATTGTCACATACTTTAGCAGAGAGAATTCCAGAAGACTGTTAACAAACTAAGTCTAACACACAAGTAGCACATACATCCTGAGTGTTGCTCTGATTTTAAAATTCAGGCTAAAGATGAGTCAAAGAGCAGAAGAATTTAGCACATTGTTTGTACAACAATAACATTGGCAGTCAGACAATTCATATGGACGTCCTCAGAACTGCACTTTGGGAGAGAGTTCTCTAAATAACACCATCACAACTCGTTACACAGAGCTTTTGGGCAATACTTTACTGTGATTTGACTAATGATGTCCCATGCACACAAGTAGTTTTAGAAATCCAAACTTTATGCAAGTGTAGGATTAAAAAAAATAATCTAACTTACCATATGGATAATTCTAAAGAAAACAGTAGGTGTTTGCTCGTATCAGAAAACAGAAGTGCTACATTTGCATCAGCCACCAACCATTAAATAGATACTCCCTGAATAACATGTAGCAAATTAAGTGAACCTACCCTTAAATTTCAGGCAAGTTACATATGCAAACAGTCAAATTTCAGAGAGAAAATTATTTCTTACTTCTTTTTTCTTTCTTTCTTCCTCCTTTCTTTTCTTCTCCTCTCTGATTTGAGCTAATCGTTGCTTCTTGCGCTCCAACTCCGCCTTCAGTTCACTTTTGTCAGACATGGCTGAAACACTGATCAACAGAAATTATAGCACTGCTTAGTTTTGGTTTGGTTTTTTTGTTGGTTTTTTTTTTTATTATTATTTTTATTTAAGATAGCAGCTTTCCTTTAAAGAAGTTATCACTAAAGGAACTGTACTAGCTTACCAATACCAGAACTCTGAAAAAGTCTTAAAATTATAATTAAAAAAAAAAATCATATTCCCATTTCTGTGTTTCTTTCACTTAACCCATTTTCAATACTAGAGGAACTGATTTAAAACAGACAGAACTATGACAGGGTGACAGCATCCATTCGTAAAGTAGTTCTGATGCTGTTTGAAGGACCTGCTTTTAAAGAAACATTAGACACGGAAGATGGGAAAACACCAAGGAGGATACCAACACAATATCTGTCTTTCCCTTTTCGCTTCAACAGCTTGAATATTGGCATGCTGTAATTTAGCAGTATGTAAGCTTTATATATTCTTCTATGTATAGCTGTAGGATTCAAAATACAGATTTATTAAAAGATTTAGTAAGATTACTATAAATTGCAAGGCAAAGTAAATACAAGCATGATGGTCAAAAAAACCTCTGTAAAGTATATGCATTATCAATTTCTTTCCCCAATCCTTTTGTACACTGCTCCGAAATTGGTGGATCTTTTGAAGACAAAAGTTCTACAAAAAAAATTTGCTACATAGCTAACTCAATTAAATACAGACAAGAAGGTCAATAATAAACAAAAGGTGGAAAACCCCCACTTCATAACTTAACAAAGATTTAGAACATGGGTATGAAAAACTGTGTGAACACGTTGAGGAAAGAAAATCTTAATTTTACTGTTTTTAAGCAAATCCAAGTCAGCAAAGTGCAGAAGTGGTTCTACAACAGACAAGGGATCTATAAATGCTTTTACAGTAAGCTTGATAACAAAGATACCAGATTAAGCATTGGTAATATAACTATTCACTAATTCAAAATTAAGAATAACTGCAAGTGTTTGCATAGCACACCTAAGTGCAGAAAAGGATGCAGAACAATGCAAGCCTCATACACCTACCCCAATATATTTAGTAATATGTATATTGGGGTAAATGTACGTATTCCTCCATGTTGTCTGCAACCATTTAAGTGCTAATAAATCAATTAAAAAATCTACTGCCGGCATTTCCAAACGGCATTCCCGTGTGGCTTTAAAACAGCGCTAGGGAGGCGCGTTGTCACCACACCAGGGATTCCCGCCCCCACCCGTCCTTCCGACG
>NW_009260022.1:3894810-3909855 GCF_000687185.1 Egretta garzetta | reverse complement strand
GGCTGGTAGCCGTAATCACTTCAGTGACCTGAGGATAAAATAAAATAAAAGCCTGATTTGCTGCGAGTGTCAGGCTAGGGACAAAATTACCCACGCTGAATCTGCTCTGCGGGGATGTCAGTGAGGGGAGTTAGGCTGTCAGGTTGGTAACGGCGTTACACGTTGGCAGACGGCTTCGTCGCGTGTGCTGAATGGGGTAAAGCTGTGCCAAACCCCAACTGCATCGACGAGCGTCAGGCGGGAATGAAGTTACTCGGTTCATTTTCATACAAGTACCGACTGGTAGTAAGTGACTTTGCCGTTCCCCAGTCGTCCTGAATTAATAAGTATATTGCCACTTGTGTCCTGTGGAAACATATATCTTTCTACTTTTTTTTCGTAACTTGAGCTAGTGCTACGGATTACTGTCTCAATGAAATGCTTGATTCCTCAGGCTGCTCATCTTCCAAAACTCTGCTTACCAATGCAGAATTAATATGGACAACTCGTACAAGTTCAAGTGGAGCATGTTTTCACAACGCTCTGCGAAATGAAGTTTTTAGAGGCAGTAACTATCAGCTCCAGAGAGGGTTAAATTTTCTTCTATTACAAATTGGAATAATTTATTTTAAATCACTGGATTTACGAAGATTTATATCTGGTGAGTATATCTTTAACTCCTGCTGACAAGCACTGGAAAAAGATTGCGTTTTCAGTCAGGCTCTGTCAGGCTGCAGTCCTGTTACATATCGTGAACTGAACAGGTTGGTTGGTACTTTGCTGGGATAGCTCCCAGGAGAACTTCAATTGCTGCAGGAATCAGTGTTGATTGTTTACTCCTCTGTAGTCTTCCATGTGAGTCAGGGTTCATACTATACCTTAAGAAAAATTAGAAAAACTGTCTGTTGTCTAGATGGCTTCTGATCATTGAATAACCCCCATGCATTTCCTAAGAGTATGGGTGTTACCGTTCAGAAAAACTATAAGTGAAACTGTCAAAGAAAATTGTATGATGTGCAAGAGAAGGGGTTGCATTTTTCTTCAGATGGAAATACAAAGATGATAGTAATGAACTTCCACAAACAGCTGTCGTCTTTGCATTTATTTGCCAGAATTTTCTAATATCACAATAATGTGTGCACCTGAGAACAGGAATATGTGTTTTATTTCTGTATTTTACATATGCTTCTTGTTTGGCCATAAAATACTGTTTTTGTATTTGAAGCTTTCCAGTAATATTTTTCAAGTTTACATTTAAAATTACGAATGTAGGAGCCAGATATTTCACATTTGAAATGTGAATGAATTTAGCCGATTCCTTTTTGGTAACTGATCTTCAACACTGAAGTGTGTTTCTTGGCCCTGAACCTACATATATCTGCTGAAGGTCATGTTATTATTTTTTACATTTGTCTTTCATTTTAGAACACAGTAACTACAATAGCAAATTTTTGCAGCACTGACATCCCCCTTTTTCTTGGTAAATGATAGCTGTAGTTTTCACGTAGCTCTATCTGGGTCAGTTTAGCAGTGACACAAACACTGTCAGAATGCTAACTCTATACAAATACCTTTGATTTTTTAGCAGTCGTTGATCATACAAGTAATAGCAGTTTAAATTTAAATAAGCTGATACATTTTTTATCAGCTGGAAGGCTCATGAGGTATATGGTGGGAGACAGGTTTGAGAAAGCATACTGGTTGTACATGTTTACAAGTGAGTGTTTTCTTCTAACCTCAGCTTCCTGGTGACAGTATCTTCTGGTATAGTGAACCCCAATTTTATAATGGCCTCTAGGAATATGCAGAAGTTACACTGTGAGGTGGACCTTTTCTGTATCTAGGACAGGGAAAACAGCTTGTAGAGGATTTTATATGCCCATCCATTGGGTCTAGGATGAACACGTCTTGGTTAAGACGTGAACACCAGTTTTAAGAGTGACTGTGTACCCACATAAACAGAATTAGTGTATTACTGAGAAGTTATTTTGAGATGTGTAAAGGAATGATAAAGATAAATCAGGTCTCTGCTGCAGATGGGCAGGAATCCAGACTAAACACAAGAAGATACTGTTTGATTCAGAAGAGCCTCTACTGTTGTATCTTGGAGAACATTACACTTCTGTGCTGCCTGAACCAGAAGGGTAGATAGCAAAGGCAAGTGGGCCTTCACCTTGCTTTGTCACCTCATTGTGCTGCTGGAGAACAGTGATTTGCTCTGGAGCATGAGCCCAAGATCTATGCTGGAGAAGGTAGTTCCTTCCTCAGGTAACTGCCACTGCTGCGCTGTCCTCTCTAGCAGTACGAGAGACTGGGAAAAAGCAGCTGGCCTACCTTGCTCCATTAAGGCTCCATTTTAATTTTCTTTTTTTTCTCATCTTTCAGGAAAATTAAAAGTCCATCTTACAGACTTACTGGAATTGAAATAATCAGGAAGATCTCATCTCATAATATAAAGATATAACTTTTCTGGTATCATTTAATAGTCTGTGCTTTTCCTTTAGACAATTTGCTGCATTGCTAATATAGGTTTCTCTCTGTCCTTCTCCCCTGTTCCTGCTAGATGGACTTTTTTTTTTTTTTTCTGTTGTGTCAAAATAAGGTGATGGTGAATGATGGGCCCTTTCTGAGATGAGAACACTTTTGCAATCTGGTAACCTTTGGCACAAAACACATACACTAGTGAATGGTCCAGCACTTTAGAGTGATTCACTACTAAGCATTATAGAAAATAGGTTTACCAGTTGAAAAATTTCAAGGCAAGTTCTCCTTCCTCGGTGTGTTCAGTGTACGGTGCTCTCATTTTTTTCTATTATGTGGTTAAGAAGAGAGGAGATAATGGGGGCTTCTTAAGGGATCCTGTAATGCACCAAAACCTGCACTAGTTCTAATGGTTTTAAGAGAGAGTATGAAAACTGCCAAGAGATCAGGCAAAAGGAACTATTTTCGAATATGTTGTATACCAGGCTATATTCTACCCTTAGTTTGTGCACCTATCTCCCGTTAACCTTTATGGAAGTTTTGTATATTCATCAGCGGGAGAAGATGTTTGCATATTTGTTAAAATGATGAGTTCCTTTTGTATGTATTATGTTAGTGTTATTAGCCAAAAAGATAATGGGACAAATAAAGTGTTCACTTTTTTCAGGGGCTTTTTTTAACTTTTCATTAAGAAATCAGTTATTTTTCTGTATGTAAGCAAAAGCCATATTTTATATAATCTTAAGAGTATATTTTAGACTAGAATTAATATGAACAAAGGTACTAAGTTTTACTAAAAATGAATGCACTTTCCATCCAGTAACATCAAATTATCTCATTCCAGAAATGTTAAATAATTACCCATATCAAGTACTTTGTAATTATTTACAAATTAAATAAGAGAGTTAAAAATATTAAGTGACAAGGCCACAGGGATTAGAATTTAGGATTCCTAGATTCTAGTCTTCTGTTCTTACCAGAAAGTAATACTTATTTTTCTGTAACTGTTAGCTGTAACAGTTAACTTTTCATGTTTTCACATTCTTTTGAGAATTACTTGAGTCACAGACTCACAGCATCAGTCTATTCAGTAAAGACTGGTGCCATGGAGTCATTTTACTGCTAACAGCAATTTAAGTACAGAGTTTGTTCCCTTTCTGGGGTCTTTAATAACAAACTTGCTAATGTGTTGGAAGAAGATCTGAAAAATTACGTGGAATTAAACTATAGAGCAAACACAGAAACAGCAATTTTGAATATAAAAATTTTCTCAGAATATCTCCTACTTTTTAACTTAAATAAATCTTTAATGTAAGTTGCAAGGCAGTAGATAGTTTGAAATGTATTTATTACTAGCAGAATCCAAGCTCCTAGGCTGTGTTTATAAAACACCTGAGCAGAAAGGAGATGGCATAGTAAATCTGTAACAATTACTGCAGCCATCTGGTTTATAGTAAGCACCCTGCTGGAACATATCACAAGTGGCAGAGCAAGAGCAGTGAGAAGGGACAAGATAACATGGGTGTCTTCCATGTCCCAAACAAATCTATAGAGACTTGGTCCAAACTGGAAGTAGCCATTCACTGGCTGTATATTTACCAGAGTAAACTTCATCCTCCTTGTTCACAGAGGTAATGTGCTAGCAGTTGTGTTTAAGCCTTATATAATTTGGAATGTTTTTAAGGGGATTTCCTGTGGATCTTGCAAGAGTTTTTATGCAAGAAAACTTCTATTTTGAAAATCTGGTTGGCTGTCAATGAAGACTGTTGCAGCTAAACTGTATTTGAATTTGATTTAGATTTTTTGTTGCATTTCAAAGATGTTAAAATCAGTCACTGCGAATCTGCAAAGTTTGTGTGCATTCCTATGAAAGAAAATAGAAAAAAGTTTTAAATTCAAACCACATATAATGTCACTAAACATGATTTGGATAGCTAAACCCATCTACTTTCTAGTTTAGGGCTAATGTTATTTTAATTGTATATTCTCCAAACAAATAGGATTTTCTTTGTTTTATTTATAGATTGGTTTTCTAGTCAAACACACCATAGTGTCTTAACCTGTTTGGTTTTGTTTTTTTTTTTTAAATTCAGGATAAATTTTGTATTTCTACTTTGCTTGAACAAAATTTGACCGTATTAATATCCTATTATTTAATCTATTATTTGACAAGTGTTTTGGATTATGTTTTTTTATGAAACAGTCTGATCTGTGTAAGTAGTTTGTTTTAAAAAAGACATTTTGAACAGAAGTAATCTGTTTAGGTTTCAGTGGTACATCATTCAATGGCCTTGATTACATTAGTGTATCTGTATTAAGACAAAAAAAGAGAAAAAACCTGCAAAAGGCCTTCCGTAAGGCTTGTAAATGGAATATATATGTGTGAACTCGTATAGACTTAAGTAAGTGTACACCTTTCCCATGAAACATGATTGTAAGACTCAAGAAAATCATTAGACAATGAAATGCACACATTAGACAATGTTAGAAATTTAAACAAATGCTGATTTCAGTTTTTTAAAGGCTGAGAGCAGTATACAATTTACTGCAAATAAGGTATTTTTTGCTGGTATGTATGCATATAAGTGGATACTCTACCCCTGGCAAATTTTTATCCAGTAAATGCTTTTAACCATATGCATCATCACCGCAAGTCTTGATGGCGCTCTGTTCAGTTTTCTATTGAGTCAAATCTGTCATTTCTGTCAGAAAAAGTTTTATAAGATATGAGCCTGTTTGTCTTAGAGAAGGCAGTTTGTGTTTTTGTTTTGTTAAATTTGCTACTGGAATCTCTTCTATCTGGGTATTTTTAGCAGATTAGACAGCTATTATATATTAAAAGTACACTGATTCTGCTAAAGCAGGTTGGACTAGATCTCTGGATGTCCTTTCCTATGGTGCTGTGAGTACAGGAAGGAAAAAAAACCTGTTTTAATTCTTCTCAGCAATCTCGAATCTTATGCAGCTTTAGTAGCTTACAAGAAAACTCTGCTTCTCTGCAAAAATAATTTGAAAAAAATCAGTTCTTCAACTGCATTATACTTGCAGAAAAACATTTTTATAAAATTTAGATTTCATTATAATAAAATATTAAGCATATGTTTATAGCCAGAGCAGTCAATTTATTTTACGGGAAATAGAATAAGTTCAGATATTCTTCTTGAAAAAAATCTACATATATGATTTGGCAGGTTTTGTTCTGTATTAGGTACATAAAGCAGTCTAACCTGTTAAATCTATTTTTTTGTAGCCATATGACAAAAATTAACTTCATTTTTGTTAATATTGTGTATGCTAGTAATGCCAGCAAACTCCAGCACATATTTACAGATATGTACTTACAGCTGTTTTTAAAGTCAGTGGAAGTATGTGATACTTAAGCAATACTCATTCCTCAGGAAAATTTATTTTTCATTTCATTATAAAGTATTGTACTTTTCATGTTATTGATTACCCTAAGGGTGGTTGCAGTTCAGGAGTGAAGAAAAAATCTGTTACATATGCTCGCTTAGTTCATTGTATATGTCCACAGACAGTTACTGACCAATTGTTGTAATAGATTTACAAGAGCCATTTCGAGTTCAAGATGAAGTAAAAAATACAGATCCATTTGATTTTATAATTTCACATTTATAATTTTTATGTTTACTGATAAATCAAGCATTTTGTAAAATTTATTTCTGTGAGAGAAAGAAGCTTGTGGCTAGTACATAGAACAGTTCACCTTAAAAGGGACCATTTTTCCAGCTCTTGTCCTTGCTCTGGAATTGTGGGAGCAAGTTACTTAAGTGATGTCTTTTTCACCTTGATATCGAAGGAGGAAAAATGGTGGTTTGCCACCAGTAGTTTTTGCCACTGGTTCTTAGGTTACAGACATATCTTTATTTTCTCTTAGTCTCAGTTTCTTAATATGTCAAATTAACCATATTTATTTCAACAATATTTCTTACAGCTAAAGCTATGTGAGGTGATATTTGAAAGCAAGCTTTTTGAATGGGAGGCACCATATATAATTTTGAGTGTTATTAAAATCTTATCTGCATGGCATAGATCTTAACTTCTTTACTAACAAAGAAATCAGCAACTGAATCATACCTGCATGATTTCTGAGCTTTTCCTCCTGCCCCCTTTCATAAGCTGGCAAGAATAACCCTCATGACACGTGTATAAAGTAAGGGTGACAAATATTATCCAGAGTTTTACAGGAGTTAACTCAAAATCAGAGTCATAAGTATTCAAGTGACAGTTAAAAATTGCCCTTACAACTCCTAGTTCCATGATCAACTCAGAAGAACATACTGGTTTTCTTAAGTATCAAGTACTATTTAAAAGAAAACATTTTAAATGACTGCAAATTCTAAATTTGTAAAGTTAAAAGATGACCTCTATAGGGTGGAAATTTCTGTGGGCCATCGTCTGAACTCCTGAGATGTACTAAAGCAAATTTCCTATTTATTTCCATTGAGAAGGCGAATTACTTTTCATAGAAAAAGATCAAAAGCATCAGAGTGGATATGGTATGTTAATAATAGGAGGTGGGACAGTGAGGGTAGAAGGACTGATGGGACACTTACGGTTCAAGGAACTCAGCACTTTTCATTTATGCTGGAAAAAAATGTAAATGATGTCACCCTCACCTCCTAGTGCAAAGTTATCAGACAGACATCACAAAGTGATATCTCTGACATTAAAATTACTGGAATGTTACTTCCTTCTATTTATTTTCTTTTGGTAGTCTTAAAATATCTTATTGCAAATGAAACAAAAATCCACATATAATGGTGTAAGAAACAAAGATCTGTCTGTAGTCTCAGTGCTGGATTACTGCTGTTCTGTCTCAAAGCTAATTGAAATCCAAGATGTTTGTATCGAAGCTGTAATGAGACACTGACAAACACCTTTCTGCCCCACTGGAAATGTAATCTTTCTATTGAACATTTTGTCCTGGTAAATTCCATCTGCAATAGGAATAGGCATTTTGCATTTGAATCAAGAAGGTCACTACTTTGGATCAGATGATATGGTGTACGCTCCACTTGCCTTTAGATGAAATTGATCCTTTACTGTGTTGAACATAAGACTGTGAATTTTTTACACCTAATTATCTTATTGTTTCATCTAGATGAATTTGGAATGCTAACACTACCACCACTTTTTGATCTTTGTGTATATCAGTGTGACAGTTCTCTTAAAAGCAGGTTGTTCCCTAGATAGTAATACATTTTAAATATTCAGTTGCATTTTGTTATTAAATAAAACAGAGTAAGATCACAGTGTTTCATATTGATAATGTATTTCATCATTTGATAGAACTGAATATTTTATGACATTTTCCTCACTTTTGCAGCAGTAAAGCAATAGTTCTATGTATAATTTCTCAGACTTGTTCGAGTAAACTTATTTACTTATAAATACCTAGAAACTAAACTATGTATTCAAGATTTTGGTTGTTTTACTCCTAAGTTTTCCCATTGACTTACGTGAAGAGAAGCACCATAAAACTAAATGGCAGTTGCAGTGTATTCACTCATCTTCAGTGCTAAAACTTTCATTACCTTCCTTTGCAAATGTGGCTTGTTATTTTTTTATAATATAAGGTAAATTATGCAGAGTGTATGTACAAAATTAGCATTTTTTCCTCTTTTATTTTGACATGAATATAAGCTCTTGGCATTTTCACTTCACATCAAGTGTGCAGGTTATTTGTGCAAAAAAAAATGGAAAAAGATCTCTAGCTATGGAAGGGATAATGTGAAAGGCATAAATAGCAGCTAGGCTCTGCAGGTATGAACCTGTTCTTATTTAAATTGATGGAAATTTCACTGCTGACTGCAGTGAATGCAGGATCAAGTCCTCAGCTCTTTCTGAAAATCAATTAGATGTGTTCTTAATAGGCTTTCATGCCTTTGAAAACCTGTCTCTAAATTACTGTTGGAATCCAATCAATTAGATATTGGAGTTCATTTTATTAAAATAAATTCCATAATATTGTGTAAAATGAAAGTAAATGCTTTAATTTACTGGCTTTTTATTTATCCAGAAAGATTAAGTCATATCTCGGACTGTCAAATCACCTTGTTTTATTTGCTGAAACATGTAGGACTCGACAGAATGCTGATGTGACTCTTTGTGTATTTGAATTGTTTCTGCACAGTATATAGTTTCTTCACTATTCTGTGAAGAATAGTGCTGGTACTAGGAAGCTGAGAGATGAGAAATTGCGATGTCAGGCATTGGACTGAAATACATTTTAAATAGATTTTTTTTATATGGTACTGTAGCAATTGAAAATTCTGATTCAGTGTCTGCTAAGAAAATGTTGGAAATGCTTTTAGAAGTTTCTTAACCAATACTAAATTTGTCAGTTCAGTAATAGTGGATAACCCAAAATATAATCGTTAAGGAAGACTAAGCAATTTTTACTGTAAAAACTGTGGCTTATTCTGATTTGGATTTATTTTGAATCTTATATTGTTCACAGGAGATTCAATGATGGCTGAAGGGTACATAACACAAGCTGGCAGGTGGTACAGCATAAGGTTTGCATAAAGCTAATTTTTCCACTTCTCCCATCTTCATCTGCTGTCTTTCAGGCTCAATAATCTGTTTCCTTAAACTGCATTATTGTTAAATGTTATATTGACAATGAGATCATATAATGTCGTGTTATATATTACGCTATGCTGTGCTGCATTTACCTAGAGAACAGCATATTCTTTGGAAAACTTAGATAGTTATATAGCTTTTATAGATTTAAAATTAAGTTAACATCTATTTTATATAATTAAGATAAATTTTAATTGAGATATTATAATACAATATATTTGTGATTATATAAATTACAAGTACATAACGTCAGTAATATATCAATACATGCATATAGTATGCATATTAACTTACGCGTAATTCATATAATAAAGATTTGAGGTTACTATTAGTTTTATTTAATAAATTCAGATAGTGATTCAAGTCAAAAGTTGCTCCAAATACCTTATAACTTTAACAGAACCAGAGAGGAGACAAACTTCAGGAGGAATTTTGTTTGAGGAGTTATTATATATTACTTATAATTAGGAGGGGAAAAAATAACAAGTTTGAATGGAAATAAGGAACTATTGTAATTGGTAAAAATTTAATAAAACCAGCTGTCTGTATATATTTGAAAGCCTGATCCTCAAAAACTACTGAATGCATTCTCTTCAAACTAAAAATGGTAAAAATGTGGCTGTTAGTCTGAGAACAAGCATGAGAAGCATTGGCCTAGAAGTAATTGTTTTGAAAAGTTATTTTAAGCTAATGAAAAGAAGGTCATAGAATAAAACTGCCATTTCAACCATATAAGTGTAGTAAAATCAGCTAATGCAGGAGTGCATTCTGGCAAGAATAAATAAGCATTGCAAAGCCTGATATGGCCAGTATGGAATACAGAAATGTATCCAAGTGAGTAAACATCAAATGAAGGATTATCTCTACTTGTGAAGAATCCATTCCAGCAAGAAATTGAAGCATGGACTACTGCATCTGAAATTTGTAGGACTCCCTAGAGAGCTAAAAGGGAATCTGCAGATTTTGCCATCAGTACGCCAAAGATCTCTGCACTGTACTGTAGCGCACAAAAGTACATGTTCCCCAAATTTCCCTTAAAGGACTTCTTTCAGAATACTAATCAGACCTTGGTGTTCTGAGCTAGGTTCTCTTTGCTGTTGCTTTGCATTTGAATGCAATATAGAAGTTCTGATTTTCTAAATGTTCTAAAATAAGAACAAAAATATTATGATATTCTGAAATGGCTTGAAAGGTAAATAGAAGGTTCTAAAGTGCTACCAAATATGCAAGTTTGCAATAGTAACAGTAACAACAGTAAAAGAGAAAGGATAAGCATTTAAGGAGAAATACTTTACTCCATATTGAGCTTGAAGTGGAAAGAGACTATCCAAAGCAAATAACAAACACAACCAGATCTGTGAAAGTAGGTGTCAGTAGACTGGGGAGGTGTGGAGGAAGAAAAATCTGAGTCCACAGAATAAAGGTGTTAGGTATAAATCAGAACTGATTTTGTACTGAAGGACTTGCCAAAATGATGGTGCTAGAATATATTGATGCAGGAACATCCTCCATGTATTGCATATGTCTCAAACAACTTCCAGAACATCACACTAGACCACTCCAGAGCAAATAAATTATCCATGGATAATGAGTTGAAGAGAGAAAAGATTTTTATACCTTTGTTAATATGGTATAGAAAATAGAAAGAACTGCTGACCATGATAATGACAAATTGGATACTCTTAACAAGATTATTAACTGTGTGAGTCAAAGACGATGTTAATAACATGTATAACGCCTGCCACAAAAAGGCTTTTGTACTTGAAGCCTTGAGCGTAGTAATTTAAAACTTATATATATATTTTAACAGTTGTCAAAGAGATAGGAGTTAAGTAAGTGAGGATAAAATAATGAAATTATTATTTCTCTCAAAGTGACATTGATTTTTAGTGATGAAGTGGTATTATTTTGGGGTTTAATTCTGTAGCTAAAATGAACACCAAGAACTATAATGACTTCAACAGTCAATTATGGATGTTCAACAGTTCTAAAAAAAAGTCCTAACACATCTCAGGTAGACACACATAAATGGACACATGCAGAGTCAACAGTCCCCTTGAAAACAGTAGTCAAACAGCACAACTGTCTTTTACTTGGATACCTGTTTTCCTTGGAAAAGGGTTGCATTATGAGATTCTGTCTCCGGACTCGAGAGGTTATGTGGTCTATAGAATCAATACTACAAAAGACTACAATTTTACTGTTTTTTTTTAACTTTGTGTTTTGTATTTCTCCTGCCACACATTCAGATGGCAGGCTCACTATAGCATGTTATACTTCTTATATGATCAGGAAACCTGTGACATTTTTTTAATTTTAGAAACACAGTATTGCAGTTCTCTCTTAAACACTGTTCCCTGATTCACTTTGCCAATATAAAAAGTGCGATTTTATCCAAGTCATACTTTCATTGTCTTATTTGTAAGCCTCATTTGCACTAAAAAGGATTTTTAATTAAATGAACTTCTAATTAAAACTCAATTCAGTTTTAATTGAACAAGTGCAGAACCCTTGTACAGAATCCCCCCAGTTACTTTAAGATATGCCATTTTAACTTAGGGTATGGTTTACATTAACGTTTCGTTTATTGACTCCTGGCTAAAGTAGGTCTCACCCATTCTCACCCATATTCTTCTCTTAAATGGCCTGGTGATTTGTGTGACCGTGTGAAGAACTGGATCAGTATTCTAATCCAGTTCACCACATAACCCTGCTGACACGTTACCATGATGGAGGAGGAAGTTATGAGTCAGAAACAAGAGGCAGGAGGTCATGGAAGTTCTTCTGTCCATGTGCTTATTCTTATCTTATCCTTACTGTAAGATAGAATATGTTTGTTTCATCAACTTTCACCAACATTTCATTGAGTGAACCCATAGAGAACATGAATGCACACAATTAGGACTATTCTGTTAATTCTGCATGCCTTCATAACTTGATTTTTTTTCAATCTTGTGTCCAGCTGCACAAAGGTAGTGGATTAGGGCTTACTGTACACAAAACTGTTCTGAAGAATCAAGATGTTTTAGCAAAATATCCCAGCAACCAGAACTGTGTAGAAGACTCCAGTTAAGATGTGGTTAAATATTTTTGCCAACCTTTAATGAAAAACTTGGTTGTAAAACTTAAAACAACTAAGAGACATAAACATATATTCAAGTCAGTGAAAACTAATTAGATAAGCTCTCTGAGATCAAATTTGATGTGATTTGATTATATATCCAGAAAGGAAGCTTCATGTGTATGAAAGCTAGATTTCCAGTAACATAGTAATGAATTGCAGCACGTCTTTGCCAGTGCTTTTTGACCCAGTGAAACATAAAAGATTTTTCATTTTGTTTATTCTATAACAAATGGCTGCATGTGTGTGATAACACTGTAATAAACAACACTGACTTGTGGAATATTAATGAAAAATCTATCCAAAAAGAGTGTTTATTTCAAGCAGAAGTATTAATAATTTTATCTTTGGGATGATACATGCTTTTACATGTAGTCCTGATCCCCTTAGACCTTCAGTCATAGAACTCAGTTAAGTCAATACTTTGGACCTTACCTACTGTACTCAGTGAAAAGCTTCTTATTATTTTATTTCTATTACTGGCATAAATAGGGACTATAGTGAGGGACAAGGATTTTGTTGTAAAATGGGCTATACAAATAAAAAGAGAAAAGATGGTTCTTCACTGATGGATCATATAATCCAAATATAAAATAGGTTGGACAGAGGTAGACAGTTTAGTATTAAAAAACCCCAAGACAATATTGTCTAGTATGATAGATAGTGATTTCAGTGTATCAGTGACTGAAGCACTGTCAAGTTTTGGTAAGCATCATGGAACAAGACAGTTTAAGGGAAGAGCTCTGAAGAGCTGACAAAACTGGATCCAAACAGCTTAGACAACGGCTTAGGCAACAGATGATAAGTCTATTGGTAAGCAATACTTAAATCATGGCAAATGTTTATATGTTCTGGTTGTCTTTTTTACTCTTACTACAAATAGAATACAACAACGAGTCCTTTCAAACTGGCAGAAGCTAACACGTGCTTAAATATACACTAAAACCACCTGAAGGGCAGTTTTGCAGAGTAGCACTTAGGTATTTGGCTTTTACCATATCTCATTATGCAGTAATTTTCCAGTGTAAATACATCTTTGAATGAGCATTAGTTGGATTTTGTTATAGTTTTAAGGCATCAAAAATTAATTACTGCCTTCCATTTAGCAGAATAGTCAGTTCCATCAGTGCAAACAAAATGACGGTACATAAAGCTGTTCTGCTAGTTAATTCATACAAAAAAAAATGTGTTTAATGTTCAGTTTCTAACTCAAGCTTGAGGTGAATAGTTGGGAAAAAATCTTGCTGCATAAACAGTAGACATACTGGATATATAAGTCTTTGAAATATGGATAGTATTCATAGAACACCTCTATGCCTTTATTTCAGAGGGAAAATGCATCTGCACCTGCACTTCAATATATCAAAAAACCTGTTTCAGAGTAAAATGCATGCTGAAATCCAACTTAGATCATTTATCTCATAACTTTGGCAGTAAGCAAAAAAAAAATCTTAAATAATTATATTGTCTTTGGGCCAACAATCTTAAGATGTCCTTCTCAATACAATTAAGAAAAAAAGGCAAAAAATCCCAAACGTACCTTCAGGGAGAATGTACTTCATTTTTTTTGTTAACTAGCGCTTCATAACAGCTCTAATAGTTATATTCCATGGCTGCAATGTAACTTTGAATGTAAACGTTCAAGCTTCTGATAGTCCATTGCTTCCACAATGCTGCAATTGTACAAAATGTCTTAATATGTCAGCAAGAACTGTGGACAGGGGTAAGAGAGTGAACAGTGGCATCTCCAAGTCAGTTTCTTAAGGTTGTATGGTTGTAATGGCAGTAGTGGAGCATGGCATTCTGAACCAGGACCCTTCTTTAGTAATTTCACCTGAAAGTTCAAGAAGACAGTTGGCTATAACACTGCTTGAACTGTCTCCACATAAGTTGGTGGAAGAACAACTGTAGCAAAGTGTGGCTTCTACAGTACATACATTGTAGTGCACGTATGTATGTATATATCTGCATACACCCACACACTCACTCAGAAAAATCCTCAGTCTGCAGAATTATGCTATTTCTAAGCTATTTATGTAGTATCTATGGGTCAGGAGGATACACATTAAAGAAAAAACTTTGTGCTTCCAGGAAAAGGAATAGAACTCTCTAACTGTGAGAGCCAGCTACCTGTGCATTTCTGCAGTTGCTTATGCAGTTGGAGGTGGTTTATTAGGCCATTAGCAGATGTGTAATTTAATAGTCCAAAATAAGAGAATTTGACATTTGGCAAAAATAATAGATTTAGCATGTTCTATATTTATAAATAACTTTTTTAACGTGTTAAAGTTAATCCATAAATTTTGGATCATGACAAACTGTAGGCTCAAATGCTAGCTTTTAGATATCTTAAATCACCTACTGTCTGCGGCAAACCCTGCCATTTTATGTATACCTATATCGTATGTAGCCTATTACAAGATTTTTACTTATACAGCATTAGAAGCTGTTTTGAAAAAATTTGGACTTCGGAGGACTTCCACAAAGTAGCTAGCACCAGTTGGCCACATGCATGTGTGTTCATGTGTGTGTGTACCTGTACCACTCTGTGTTAATTCTTTTGTCCTAAAAAGATGTCTAAAATCAAAGTAGATAGGCAGAGTTCCATTCTTTAGCTACTCTTAACAGGAATGAATCAGTTAAAAAAACTGAGGCATGCAAGTATTGTATACAGTGCAAAGTCGTCCAATTTTCCTTTTCAAATAACTGTATTACTGCAGCATCTCTAGACCAACAAAAAGTGGAAAATTTCTACTACCAAAAAACTTACATGAGCCGAGGGAAATGTTTTGCTATAAAGGGCTGTGGAAGCTAGTTATATATTTTTTTAAAAAAATAACAAAACCTAGATACATAGT
>NW_009260022.1:3867290-3894771 GCF_000687185.1 Egretta garzetta | reverse complement strand
AAGGAACTATTGGCATATATGACTTCACTTAATGTTTGTTCTTTTTCTTTTGTCATATTTTGTATTGATATGTTGATTACTTGTGAAGTACAGTCATGGTAAGGAGCTTACATCCATAAACTCTAAAGTAACTCAATTTCTTTAAGTTAATATTTGGAGTGTATAACTCAGGTCAGACTTTAATTTCTTGTGTATTAGAGATATGAGACAGCCTCAAATGCAGAGGAAGTAAAGTCATCCTGCACTTGGGTCACAACAACCCTATGCAACACTACAAGCTTGGGGATGAGTGTCTGGAAAGCTGCTCAGTGGAAAAGGACTTGGGGGTGTTGGTCAACACCCAGCTGAATATGAGCCAGCAGTGTGCCCAGGTGGCCAGGAAGGCCAATAGCATTCTGGCTTATATCAGGAATAGTGTGGCCAGCAGGACTAGGGAAGTGATCATGCCCCCGTACTTGGCACTGGTGAGGCCACACCTCGAATACTGTTTTGGGCCCCTCCCTACAAGAAAGACATTGAGGTGCTGGAGTGTGTCCAGAGAAGGGCAACAAAGCTGGTGAGGGGTCTGGAGCACCAATCTTATGAGGAACAGCTGAGGGAACAGGGGTTGTTTAGCCTGAAGAAAAGGAGGCTCAGGGGCAGGACAGGCAGGAAGAAAATGAGATGGAAAAGAAAAAACTCATGGGTCAAGATAAAGGCAGTTTAATAAAAGCAAAAGCTGTGCACAGTAGCAAAAGGAAAACATAGATTTTATTCACTGCTTCCCATTAGCAGGCAATGTCCAGCCACTTCCCAGGAAGCAGGGCTTCAGTATGTATAGCCATTGCTGCAGAAGACAAAACATCATAAAAAGATGAATGCCCTCCCTCCTCTTCCTTTTCCCCTTAGTTTTTATAGTTGAGCTGATGTCATATGGTATGGAATACCCATTTGGTTGTCTTGGGTCAGGTGTCTTGGCTACGTCCCCTCCCAAGATCTTATCCCCTTCCAGCCCACTGGTGAGGGTTGACCTTGGATGGATGACAGGTGCTACCAAGCTTCTCTATCACTTCCCTCTTCAGCAGGACAGGCAGGAAGAAAATGAGATGGAAAAGAAAAAACTCATGGGTCAAGATAAAGGCAGTTTAATAAAAGCAAAAGCTGTGCACAGTAGCAAAAGGAAAACATAGATTTTATTCACTGCTTCCCATTAGCAGGCAATGTCCAGCCACTTCCCAGGAAGCAGGGCTTCAGTATGTATAGCGGTTGCTCCGGAAGACAAAACGTCATAAAAAATTAATGCCCCCCTTTCCTCCTCCTTCCCCTGAGCTTTTCTTTCTGAGCTGATGTCATATGGTATGGAGTATCCCTTTGGTCAGTTTGGGTCAGGTGTCTTTGCTATGTCCCCTCCCAAGATCTTACCCCCTCCCAGCCCACTGGTGGTGGTGGTGGGAATGTTGGAGAGACAGCCTTGATGCTGTGTGAGCTCTGCTCAGCAGTAGCCAAAACACTGCTGTGCCAGCTTTCTAGCTGCCAATAGAAAGCACAGCACTATGAGGGCTGCTGTGAGGATAATTAACTCCATCTCAGCCCAACCCAACACACAAAAAGCTAAATTTTACTGAATTGCATCAAGTTACAGTTTTATAGATACCCTAGAATTTGGTAGGTTGGTCAGTGTCAGAAATTATCATCCTAGAGCATGTTCTAGAAAACTTTCCTTTTTGTCTTTTTTGGTGCCTGAATTTTATATTACAGGATGAGTTTATTGTAATACGTTGGCAGAGGTTTTGTAAGTGGAGTTTCATTAAAACTCCACTTGAAGAAGAATCTTAATACTTGGAAATCTCAATCTAAAAAGCAGTACCTGCCTTGCTCTCTGTATGTTTCCTCTAATGTCTTATAGTACATTTAACTTACACTGTAAGACTTTCCTACAATTATTGATCATCAGTTTGGAATTGAAGGCAATCATGGCACTCCAAAGCAGTATTTATCTCAAGAGAGTAGCAGTCCCTGGAATGGAGAACAACTGTAAAAGTTGCTTACCTGTTTACTTTTCTTCACTTCATTGTCCTTCTATGTCATTCATCCAGAGATCACTGGCCTATACACAGATTGGGTTGCATATTGCGTATTCATTACAGCTGTGAATCTTTTTCATTGTAGAACTGCTTAATAAAAATCCATTAAGTCACAATGAGCAGAAAAGCTCATTTTGTGAGAATATCCATGCTTTTACCTTTGAGTCAAGGAGCATGAAAAATTAATAACATACTTCAAGCATCTCTGACACATGAGTATTTGTTTCATGATGCAGAAATCTGTGTGTTCCAAATGCAGAAGAACATATACCCAAATAATATATGCCAGGAAATGTATATGGAACCACAGACTGCAGTGGTTTATCTCTGCTACCCATTTTGTGTGTCTACCAGAAACTGGACTAGCTCCTCAATACAGGTCTGAGTACTCAGTTGAACCTGGCAGTGGATGAAGCTAGACCTGCTGGTAGGCCACTACAACCAGGCAGAGAAAGAGGAAAATGAGACAGAGTCTAGCAAAAGAGCCAGCTGATGCGTTGTCAAATGAAACTATGTCAAAACAGTCTCTTGCCAAAGATAAAGTATGTTGGTCACACAAAGCAAAACTGAGTGCCCTGAAACTAATGTGGAATGATCTGGTTAACCAGTGACATTTACCTAATTACTTCACATAGCATCATTTGACATGTCTAAATTTCCACTTGTATAGATGATTGATATAGATGACAGTGGTAGTGGAAGAAGGCATTATATACTGTTATAAACTCATGTTTACTTTCCAGGTATTTTTTACCCGGTATGAAACAACATGCTTGAAATATCTTGAAATATTATTGAAAATATCCTTGCAGTATATCCTTATTTATATTATATTATTAAGTATAGGAGCAATGTGCTCATTATTTTGCAAAAATAGCTCAATAGGACTCAGTTACTAAAGCAGCAGCAGTCTGGAAAGCTGGGAAGCTGCCAGCACGACTTCTGTTTTTCTCCTTGAAATTCAGTTTGCACATATATTTAAGAGTTTTGACAAATTTTTTTTTTATTTTATAGGAAAGCACTATGTTTCTAGCTGGTTTCCACTGATGTGGTGTATATATAATCAAATATACTGTTTCCTTTTCATTGGCACCTTTTCCTTTCCTTTCAGAAAGGCTCTCCTGGTTATATTGCTAACTGTAATCATGGCTGGTTGGTTGCTTTTAAAAAATCTCATTGTACATGTTTCTGTGTTGGGTGAAAATAGGATGTGATGTTTTGTATTTCTGAGGAATCTGATGAATTGTCTTTCATCTTCATAACGTCACCTCCCTGACTTGTGCTGCAAGTGTAGAAAAGAGTTGAGGCAAAGAAGTGCTGTCAGCTGCTGCTAGTTTTGTCCCAGTCCTGCACTGAACCATACAAATGAATGAAATGGCCAACAGAACTGCTGGAAAGTGACCTGTTATCCTGTTACAAAAGTCAGTTTTATTCCAAATCTTTACAAAACTAAAAAAGACTTTATTTTTCAGTTAGAATTGTGAAAATTTATGTGAGCACATATATCTTAAAGAAGTCCTAAAGCCACCTTTGTCATATGTAGGATAGTTTTGTATCGTATTTTGCAGGAATAAATGTGAACTTGCTCTGCCTCTGCCCTGAGCCTGCTGGACTCTGTTGGAACATAATGAATATGGTGACAGTTTAAGCCAGCAGTGACAAGCCCAAGCTTGAGCTATTACAGGTTTTAGCCTGGTTATAGCCCTGTGTAAGGGTGTAAAGTGATTCTCCTCTGTGTAGTCAATTTTGTGAGGTGGGTTCTTTAATTTTGGACAGAAGAATGAACATTTTATTCTTTACAGTCTACCTTTTTGACACGCAGACTCCCCATTTAACTTCATAGAAAAGATAGTGAGTTGTCTTGGTCATAATTCTAAATATCTATATAGGAGGAAAATAGCTGATAGTAGAGGATCCTTTAGTTACCAAATAAAAGCATAAAATCCAATGATCAAAAGTTGAAGGTAGATGAATTAAAAATGTCAATTGGGTACTTAAAAAAATGGATTCATTACAATTTGGAACCATATCTAGGGTTAGAGGAATATTCTATCATCTAAATTCTTTAATTGACATTTTTTTTCTAGATATCTGTGGCACAGTTTCTGAACTGATATGTGAATTATTGATTAAAGGCCTACAACCTGTGATTTGTAGGAGGTCAGACTAGTTCACAGAGGCTGGACTTCACACTCTCTGAACTTCCTGGGAAGACCTCTTGGCCTGAATTTCATCATTAGAAATCTGATCAGCCAACCATAGAAAACAGACAGGGGAGAAATAAGGCACCTGTTGTTCCTCATAGTGCTCTCCTCCCCATGAAAGAGAAATTGTCAAATGTGACACAGCAGGAGGTAGTAAAAAATAAATAAGAAGTTATGAAACAGAAGCTCCATGCATCACTACATTCTAAAAGGGTGTGTGTGTGAGAAATCTAAAACCCCAAACCAAGTCTCTGTTCACCATGTTTTGAAAAGAAAATAAATCGTTCTGGAAGATAGATCAATGCTAATGAGTCTGCCATAACCTTTTGTAGCTATGTATCAGGTTATTAGGTTTCTCTTCAAAATAATTCTGTGTTCAGGGGAGTCTCTGTCGAATGGAGCGTTCACTAAGACTTTGGGTAGTACCAATTGCTCACATAAACTTCTAAACTCCAGGAAGCTTGTCTATTCAAGGCTTTGCTAAAATTCCTATTCAAGAAACACTGATACTAAAGGTAGTATTTAGCATATGCAAAAATACCACGCAATTATTATTAGTGGCCCTAAAATGACACTTTTTTCAAGAAATGCCCTTTGAAAATTTTGCAGGTGATAACTGAGTATCTCAAATATGTTATTTTCTTGCACCAAAACCAGTACTGCAACAGGCACAACTTAAAGGATCAGTTATCCTTAATAACTAAATTTCATGACATAATCATAACTTTGCAATCAACAAGATGCAAAACCATAAAATCAGTCATAGAATCATAGAATCATAGAATGTTTTGGGTTGGAAGAACCCCTAGAGGTCATCTAGTCCAACCCCCCTGCAGGAGCAGGGACACCGCTAACTAGATCAGGCTGCTCAGAGCCCCATCCAACCTGGCCTTGAATGTTTCCAGGGATGAGGCCTCCACTACCTCTCTGGGCAACCTGTTCCAGTGTTTCACCACCCTCATTGCAAAGAATTTCTTCCTTATATCTAGTCTAAACCTACCCTGGTTTAGTTTAAAACCATTACCCCTTATCCTGACGCAGCTGGCCCTACTAAAAAGATTTTCCCCATAGTCATTCTAGTTAGATGATTGGATTTCAATGTCAGGATAAACTGTTGTCCATGCAACTAACTGAAGGAAAAGGGAATGATGGGAGTCTTACCCATTTTTCTGTTATATACATCTAGTTCAGGAACTCCAGAATATTTACCTCAATAGTACGATACTGTCTTCCAATTACTGGATTTAAATTTTTAGACCAAGTAGATTTCTGGTTTGTTTAATTACTGACTAGTTATGGGATTTAATTTTATTTATTACATGTATATGATTTAATTAGAAAAATTACTAAAATTTTGTTAGATAATCAGTTAATCACTACATTTGAAAACCTATGTACTCTCAGTGCTAAACTCCCTCAAACTGCCTTCTGCCCTCAGTATATATTGTCTGCTTATTGTGAAGTCTTGCTTTGCTTGTGAAGTTCCCTGCATTGTGATGGAAACATATCTCAGCATCTCAAAGCATTGCATTTTCCAGGTTAACAAAAGACAACAGTCTGACAACTAGCTGTAAATTATTTCATATTGCACAAGTCTGCTTTATAAGCAAAAATCTTAGTCCCTGTTTTAATGTTCAGAGCAAAATCAAAGTTAACATTCAGATCCAAAATCAAAGAATGTGCAAAAGACTATACAGACAATTAGTTGCTAAAATAACTGTAATGATGCACAGTTCTACAATCACCCTTTTCTCTCTGCTGAAGGACCCTGCATATAAGGCAAATCTCCACCTGGCAAATTCTAATGATATTTTTTCTTAATTACACATATGCTACAAGATGCACTATGGCCGGCTCTATATAAAAACAGTATATTGCTTCCATTATAGTGGGACATTTGCATTAAAACACAAATCGTTTCTTTGCTTATCTGTGTTCTGGGCTTGAGACCAGTAGCTTTCCTGCCTTTTATTAGTTGCAGCATAATCTAAAATAGAGGCTGAATAAAATAATTGACCAAGAAAATAGCTTCAGATAATATTGTCTATGTGCCCCACTCTGTTTTTCCCTTTTCTGTCTCTCCCTAGGTGAAAAGCAGTTATCTTCCTTATGCTAAATCCGGTTCCTATCCACAGCAATCATGTAAATCTTGGCATCAGTCTCACAACAGAATAAAAAGTCAAATCATCAGGAAACTTCCATGAGAGCAACAGGCACCCTAGCAGGAAAAAAAAACCCAACAAAAAATGTCCTCAAACTCTTCCATTTATTTTCTCTCAAAAATAAAGAGTTCTACTCATTAGAAACACTCAGGTTTTCCTGTAATTTTTAAGATAATGTGCCTTCAAAGAATAACGACTCATTGTTCAGCAAGCTTGCCAGCCTTTCAGAGTCTTTTATTTCAACGCTTCTTTCTGAATAAACAAATCTATAAAGAGAGCAATTTGAAGTTTCTGCTTTTCCTAGTGTTTTGCATAGAGGCTACACAAGCTGTCTTATCTCAAAATGGGTCAGACCTCAAATTATAGATTTAAAATAACCAAAAATTCCTGGATGTGGCTGATGGGATGGTTTTTAGGTATTTTACATACAGACTGACTCTAAAGCCACAAAAATATTTTTAATTGAAAATTCAATATGTTAGATCAAAATCCCAAGGTGTTCTTTATTATTACAGTCCTACATATTCAAAAATATTACTTGTAATTTGATTAGGGGTATTTTAAATGTTGAAAGAAGGAAGACTAAGTATAATACAAATAACTATCATATAAAACATGTTCACAACATAATAAAACTGAAAGTTTGGTTTGTAATATAAGCTGAGTTTGTACATATTTGTACAAAATGCCTTTGTATCCAGTTACTACATTCCACAAGAGCTTAGTTCAGGGTGATTTAGTCCTTTAAGGCATTAGGAGGAACTGTCTTACTCATACTAAACTGACTTGCCCTCCCCAAAATGAGAGAATGATTACCAGGGTTATAAAACAGAGAAAACGTACTCAGAGGTCTAAAGATTTTGTTTGCTAGACCAAAGATTCAGGGAATACAGAGTTAGGAATAAAATGTCCTTAGGAGAACTGGAGAAGGGAGTTTGGAATAAGAAAGAAATGTTATTTAGTGAATGGAGCACACCTAAACTGACTTGCCCTCCCCAAAATGAGAGAATGATTACCAGGGTTATAAAACAGAGAAAACGTACTCAGAGGTCTAAAGATTTTGTTTGCTAGACCAAAGATTCAGGGAATACAGAGTTAGGAATAAAATGTCCTTAGGAGAACTGGAGAAGGGAGTTTGGAATAAGAAAGAAATGTTATTTAGTGAATGGAGCACACCTGACTCAGTGGCTTGGAAAGTTTAATGTTAGTAAAACAAAAAAAAAGGTCTGAACACTTCACAGGAACTCTTCACACCTCTTAGCTTGGGAAGGAGACCTTGGGCATTGCTGTGAACAGCTCAAACCATGTGTAGATTTCCTGATAGAGGTTCCTATATTCATTTCTGCATTAGTACCTGAGTAACAATTGAAAATTCCAAGGAGGCTCAGACAGAGTATGCAAAACTCCCCGGTGACCGGTGTAGGCTTATGAGGGAAGAAATAAAAATGAGCACTGTATGTAATTTCGTGCCGAATACTCGACTATGTAGAAAAAGCAGGTACAAAAAGAGCACAGGTACAGTCAGAGATGGAAATAACATTGAACTCTACTGTCTCTGAAGTCCACTAAAAACTCTGGAACCCCCTCTTACTTAAAGATACCTTTTTTCAAAGTGGAGTAACACTACTGTGGGGAATTTGAACCCCTGTTGGTATGGGAATGGCTGCCTGCCTGTATTGCCTGTGAACTTTCATTTATTTGAGGATAGGATAGCAGTGCTTAGGGATAGCAGTGCTTAGGTCTGTGTGCAAATTCTTTGAGCCAAATACAGCTTTTTGTTGAGTCTTGTGGATAGGCAAATTCTTCCCAAGCTTTTGCAGTGATGTTGTCAGGGTCCCACTGCCTGGTAGCAGAGAACAGCTGATCCAAATCCATGTATAACGGTGCCTTCTTTGCTGGGCAGCGGTCATTATTTTCAGTCACCAGATGTGTAACTTGTCAGTACAGACAAAAGAGCTAGGAAGTCTTCTACTGCAGCATTTTGTAAGCTGCTGTAGTTTTGTTTTGCAAGGCCCTTCCAACCTCTGCTTGCAGTATGCAATAAAGTGAGGACAAGATTTATCTTTGATTTTACATTGCTACAGACTTTAAGAAGCATATTCATACATTTCCAGCTGCTACTCTTACTAGGTAGGGAGACTTGTGAAGCAATGGTATCATTTAATATCACTCGGTAAACGCAGGAAAAAAAAGTGCTTTATTTTTTATTGAGTAACTGTCCAGCAGACATCTTTGTTCACTCCATGTACCTCACCCTTTATTTGTGAATTATAACTAAAATGTAACTTTAAGGCATTTTAAGCAAAGTATTTCCATAAAACCATATAAAGAGAAGAAGTAGTTATAAATGGAGAAGTCACTGCCAGTCTACAGCAAATACTCCATGAAGATTGATCTGTCCAGTTCAGAGTGCAGGCTGAATGTACAAGAAGGTTGCTGTCAGGGAGCACTGAGGGCTGGCTGGGAGCAGGGCAGGCATGGAAATGGCAACCAGGTTCAACATCATCAGGCAAGTTCATGGTGCTAAGGGAGGTCAATAGCTATGCTGGAAAGTCAATCCACAGGTCATAACCAGGCCCAGTGAGGGTCAGAGTTCTGTTGTCACTGGGCAGGTCCATGGTGAAGGGGTCAGGCAGAAACCAGGCCAGAAGTCAGGTCCAGTGGGGCACAGACAAGGACTGAAGCACCCAGGTTAGAGTCCTTGGACTCATGAGGATGGGTGTGGGGGTCCCAATTAAGGCTGGTCTGGGCCAAAAAGCCCTATCAGTGTGTTCAGGCCGCTGACAATTGAAACATTATATAAACTATTACCCATTGGAAGTCTTGTCTTTGGGGCAGACTAAAATGATTTCAGGGGCTATGTCTTACTGAACTTTTGTTCAAATTCCTCATTACAGATGCAGTAATAACAGCAGTGAACACTTGTGTAAATTTTCTTGCATTTTTAATCCCCTTCTCTATATCTGCTCAGAAATGGTACTCAGACAGTGTTAGTGCTCCCATTGCCACAGTGATCTATGAGCTATCCTTTAACTGTAACAGCAATTGATGTTTTTAACAAAAAGAACAACCACTCAAGCTGAATTGCTAGGATAATACATATACTAGAGGTCTTTTAACATAGTATTTCTACCAGATCCAATAGTCATAGCAATAATGAGAGTAATGTCCTGGAGAATCCGAATTACACTGAATTTTGCCACTTTGTTGACCTAAACGTGAATAAGCTTTGTGAAAAACCACAGTGCCCTGTCTACATCAGTACTCCCACTGTTACTAACACCATGAAATCACTGCCATGGTTAGCTTTAGGAGACAAAATATCTTCCAGTATAGACTGAGAGGACAGCTAAGCGAGTCAGATCAAGAAGAAGCACTAGCGTACCATGTACAAAATAGCTTTCAGTAGTACCGAAACTGGTATATTCAGTGGGATATATCAGAAAACATGCTTACAAAGTCAGTATCCACAAATAGAGTAAATTAAGAACAGAAGCTGTTACTGTGTGGCAGAGGGGAGAACTTTATGGTTATTTGAAATTGGCACTAATGTTCACTTTTTCAGGGTCAAATTTTATGTAAGACTGCAAGATCAAATGGCAAAAGTACTGGAAGTTCCTGGTTTTTTCCTAATTCTTGCTACTTTCATATCTCGTATATGAGTTCATCCCTAAGCTTTTGTGCTCTTGTGTTCTCTTTGTTGTATCTTTTAACCAAGCTTGTACTCGCACAAAAGTTGCAAACAGGAGTTTAAGAAGTCTAAAGTAGAGCACAATAAAGAAAGATTTCCAACTCAGAGATGAAGAAATACTGTATTTTAAGTGGGCCCTTTAGAAGAATATCAAACTAAAGATACAAATTCTGACATGACTTGTGTGTTTTATGTCTACTAACCTGATAAATCTGTTTTAAGGCAGGTGGCTCATCATGTTGTATAACCTAAAGCAATGATAGACTAGCATCTGCCAAAGGCCGTTTTGGAGGTGCTTGCCACCTGGTGGATTACTGCTTGTATACATATATGAGAGGGATCATCTGCTACAAAAATATTTGAAAATCTGCTTATTAACCACACTATTGAATAATATCCTGCAGGTTTTGAGTACTGCTAGATGGATTTTTTTTATTGGAATGAAATGCTAGGAGAAATTTAAATTAAAATTGTAAATGTTTTTACAACTTTTATCCATTTTCTGATAGCTCTATTTATAGCTATTGCTTGACTTGGTGATAGGCAAAAGATGGAATTAGAGAGCCAATGGATAGTCAGTATACATGGCCATGGACTCAACTGTAAACTCAAGCCCCACACTAACATATGTTGGTTGGTAGTTTATGATCACCATATTTGGCAAACATAAGTGAGCTCATGGAAATGTATACCCGTTGTTTCTACTTCTTCTATTAGAGTTAGCTGTGGCCTTGTCATTTTTGTTACAACAAAAGCTCTGATGTGTGCATAGTAGTAACTGGATTTTCTCAACTTTATCTCCTCTCTTCTGTTAGCTGCATTGCTTGGAACGGTTATCATCCATTTTTTTGACCTGGACTTCAGTCTCTTCCCATATAGTAATTTACCCTTCATTACTGCCCACTAGTCTTACAGAGATCAAAAGTGTTGATCATACCATAACATAATGCAAAAATCTGTACATAAGTTACAAGGGTTCCATCAACTACTTACAAAAACCACTTCACACAAATGCAGTCCTCCGGCCAAAATGTTGAATCCCTTCTTTCAAGTGTGAATACAATTGAGCTTTTATTGAATTTTGTAATAATCAACATATTGAAAAAATACGGACTATTTTACCAGAAGTTTCCCCAAAAAATCTAGCCTACAGAAGACAGTCAAGAGAAGTTATCAGCAACAGGGAATTGTCAGGTTTGAACACAGCAAGTTTTCTGCTATCCTGGTGATTATAACAGTATTTTTTACTCTTCCATGATGATGATGATGTTGGAAAGTTTTAGCCAACAGCTGTATGATACTCAGGAATAATCAGTTTATGCTTTACACTTTTAGAATAGTTTCCAACTAATTTTACTAAGCTCAAGAACATACCTTAATTCTTACTTGTTACAGATATGTTCATATAGATGGTTTTGCCATTTATAGCATTTTATGATCAATAACCTATTGATGAGTAACTTGATGTGCAGATGCTAAATCTGGGTCAGAAGATTCCATGAGGTCAAAACTTTTGCTCTGCACTCAGTTTGGCTATTATCTATCTGAGGGTATTTGGATCTTACAACACATTATTTGAATCATAGAATCATTTAGGTTGGAAAAGACCTTTATCATCAAGTCCAACCGTTAACCTAACACTGCCATCCCACCACTAAGCACCTCATCTACCCTTCTTTTAAATACCTGCAGGGATGGGGACGCGACCACCTCCCTGGGCAGCCCATTCCAGAGCCTGACAACCCTTTCTGTGAAGAAATTTTTCCTAATGTCTAACCTAAACCTGCCCTGGCGCAACTTCAGACCATTTCCCCTCGTCCTATGATCCGTTACCAGGGACCAGTCATACATCAGAATTTATGATCTTTCCTTATTTGCTATGGGAATCTCATGACTGAGAATAGCTGGGGCTTTTTTTCCCACTGCTATGTGGTATTTCTGTTATGATCAGAAGGTGAAATACAAATTCTTTCTTTATACAGTGAATTCCTTCACTTTCCATTATATACTGATTATCCTTCTAACACTACAGGGTACATAAATTTCATCAGGAAGATCATCAGGAATACTTGGAATTAAGAAATATTTAAGAAATTTTGTACAACTATCCTCTTGTTTTCAACAAGTAATCATAAGAATAATTTGATCTTTTGACAAATTTAGAAAGTTGTGCTTTAGTACCATAACACAAATCTGTATTCGGTGGTATCATAAGCTTGAAAAATAATTTTTATTAACATACAAAAAAGAATAAGGAAAATAGACATTGTAATTAAACATTTGCTTTCATCTACAAAGTACTATGAGTAACAAAACAATAAAATAATTCTTTAAATTCTTGTGAACAGTTAGAAACAGAGGAAGGAATTTTCTGAAATAGAAGCAAAAGAGTCTTCTGAAATAGAAAATATTTGGCAGTATCTTTTAGTCTCTCAATAAAATATTCATGTAAACAAGTAATCCATATTTACAATATCATATGCAATCTTCCTGGTTACATGTAGTAAGAAGTGTACATGTAATTACTGTACATTGGATTTTAAAATCTAATTTGCATTTCTCAGTTTCATTAATGTTGGAAAAAACACTGTTCTGCTTCTGTGTGCAATACTGCATGACAGCATGTAAATACATTAAAAAAATCTTTTTTTTTTCCAGGCATCTTTTAAAAATAGCACCTTTACTGTTAGGTTTTGTAACTTCCTATCTTTTTTTTAGGAATCCAAATTTGGAATGTAAGCTCTACAATCATGTCCCTGTGAAAACAACAATGTAGAAGATTTCCAAATAAGCAGAAAAATCCTGATAAATAAGCTAGCATTCTACCTTCCATTTATATCTTTGAAAATATACCCTTTTATTTCCCTTGTTGCTACTATTACACATAAATACAGGTAAGAAAAGTTGCATGGAAGGAAAGTTAATAAAAGGCCACTTTAAGAAGCAGCTTTAGGAACATGTTTTTTTCCCCAAGAAAATTACTCTTCAAAATCCTATGTATTTTTATTCAACACTTGAACTAACCTCCTATGTTGCAAGGATACTTAAAGACCTTTTTAATCAGTTTAGAACAGAAGCCAAAAAGTCTATAACACGTTGAGTCTGTTTTAAATTGCACACACCAAGGTTGAGCAAGGTTTAGGAGGTCACAGGTACTGCATCTCATGGGGACCTTCCAAAGACCAAAGCATCCAGAAGCCCACAGTCCATACAGATGAGATATTGCTGATTATGGTAATTTCCCAGAATGGAATCTTCCAGCTTGCACTGAGTTTCTACTATCACGTTTAACCTCGAAGTTGAAAACCAAAAATATAGTCTGGCAGACTGCCCTCAAAAGGTTGCTAATCCTTCATTTTCAATTAGTTTTGTATCATCAGAATAGAGGAGTAAAGAAATGCCACCATTCTTTTTCAAGTATCATTACTCTTGAAAAGTACATGGAATAAAATGGAAAACAGAAGGCATACTGGTTACTATAGCTTAACTTTAACAGCATATAGAACCATTCACCTAAAAGCTGTTGATTTCAATACCTCCAAGTCAGTGTTGCAACAAAAGAAATCACAGATTTTGTGATTTTTTTCCCAATATACTGTACAGTTAAGAGTTTCTTCCAGAACAATCCTTAGACAAGTGACTACCTTCCACACAAGCACACGCTTTTATTAGATGACTTAGTACTATGCAAGGATTGAATGAGCTCATTTTCACAGGTGGATGAGACACAGGAACAGGCCAATGCATATCAGCTTAAAATGCTATTGCCTGTGTGAGTGCAGTAGTGCAGAAGCTAGCATAGTAAATTACTAGAGTTGAGTTCATTTATTCACTTCACCTGTTATACTTCAGAAGTGTTAACAGAGCATCAAAGACAAAGACTAAACATGTATCTACCAGCTATAAGATGCTTACTGATTTCACCAAAAAAGCAGGCTTGTTGAGCAGAACATAATGAGATCAGAAGACAGCACATTTTAGTGTTCTCCAGAAGCTACTGCGAATCCCTCTTCCTACGTAATGTTCAATATATACATTTGTAGAGAAGAAAGATAATTGTCTGGAACTTGAAAAACAGGGAAAAAGCTGACCAATCCATTGCACATAGTGGGACTGGAGGAGCGATCACATAGTAGGACAGTATTCCTTCTGTCATACCTGAATTCTACACTAAGGCATTTAAAAGCAGTGCTAGGCAGGTCCCGGTCATCCATAAACATATGTAAGTGAAAATATAGAACTCTCGGATGTAGTCCTTCAGTACCAAATGGTACAGCAGAAAAGTTTTCAAATAATTTTCTATGCTATCTTTCTATATTGCATTCACCAAATAATTAAATATTATTACAAATCAAATAACAGGTGCTTGTCACAGAAGACCCAAAATAACTCATGACCAAAATTATTTGTACTAATGCAACACTGAACTACAAAAATTGCATATTTGCTAAAGTTTAATGTCTTTAAACATTTTAAGAAGCTGAAGTAGATAAAAATGTATGTAGTCTTTAAAAATAGGAAATTATATGCTGTCTGAAACTGTCTATGTTGCAATACAAACAGTGGTAAATTCAGACTTGTACTGGGCTCTGAGCTTTTACAAGAGATTATACTAGAAAGGCTCATCATCTTGGACATGTGCAATCAAAATAATCTACTATAATTATTCTTCTGTAGGAGTAAAAAATGTAAGTATTGTTTATATCTGTGAAAATAAGGAATGAGAATAATACATTAATACTCCGATTACTAGAAAAAGCTATAAAAGTAAAGTGCCAGTAGAGACTCAAACTGCATTAACACTTTAATTTCAACTTAAAAAGTCATAGAGTTTATATAGTTTGCTCATAGACTAAAGTATGTCTTCATGCCTGTGATGATAATGATTCTGACACCAGTGTGGAGATACCAAGACTGGCTTTCAATTAACAGGTAGTGTTTTAACCAAATCATTAAAGCTCAGATGTTTCTTGGAGGAAACATTTCTCACTTCAAGCTCCTTTCTTCTGTGAGACTGCTAGCAGTCTTCTCTGGTTTCTAACTGCCTAATTCCTAGTTTAGTGCCATAAATCAATAGAACTGTGCAATCAAATAATGATAGTAAAATACAGCCTTCTGGGATAAAGAGAAGACTTGGTTTAAATTACATTTATTTTTCTAAGTGTGTATCTATAGCCTTCCAAATAAGCCAAATAAATTCTGCATTTAGATGTCTTACAATTTCCTTAGATTTCAGTAATGATCACACATAATCCAAAGCCAAATGTTGTCTGCATACAATATATTTGGTAGAGTTGGTTAAAAAGTCAACAGATACATTCTGATTAAAAAAAAAAAAAAAAAAAGTTTGCAAAGGAAACATAACATTTAATAAAGATCTCAGGCAAACTTTCATTTCTTTTTTTGAAGTCAAAATTTTAGACTAAACATTTTTATGGTGCAACTCTGCAAAGTGCTGAATGACCTCAAATCCCATAGATCTTAGCAGCTAGTGAGGGGGTTAATCAGGACTATAAAAAAGCAAACACTACCAGAAAAATTGTGTGACCAACTAAATTCTGCTGTGGTATACTTCATGGCTCTGATTCATAACCTGCAAAATCACTCAGAGCAAAATTTAGTCTGAATCTTGTTAATTTTTCATTACTGTAAGAGATATAAGCATTAAATTAAGAAGTGATATGGAGAACATTTTCCAATTACGTGATTTTCCTACTATGTGATGTCATTCACACTCTCATTTTTTAAATGAGGACTGAGCATGTATCAATATAACATGTTTGGGACTTACTGGAATTTAAATTCATATGCAGAAAACTTGAGTATCTTTGAGCAAGCCATACTGAAAATATGACCCCAACCTATTAATATATCAGTATAACTGAATTGGAAGGAGCCAGGGGAGGTTGGCAGTATTCTGTGTATTTTCTTTACATAGTTGATCGTTGGCCTGCTTCATCAAGTTTGAGGTTTTGTTTTCTGGCTGCTTCACTACTGATCCTCAGGTCAGATTTATCTGCATTACTACCATCTGTCATTGTGGATTCTGCCTCTGTGCCTTCAGGATTCCCTCCAGTGGGCCGCAGAGCTTTAGCATTCTCTTCTGGGGGGCGCTTCCAATGGGGCCTGCTTGCCATCCACAAAATAAGTCCACCAAATATGACAAGCAAAAGACCAAGACAGTTGACAAAAGTTGCCTCTGGCGGGGATGCACTATATGCACCATTTTTCCTTTTGGGGAAAAAAAAAAAGGTCAGTTGTTTTAAAGACAATCCTGATCTAAAACCAGCAGTGTCATTCTAGGTAGGAGGTGTTTTTAAAACAAAACAAAAAGTGTCCCAATACTAGATTGTTATTATTCTGTGCAAACAGAAGTACAAACAGAAGTACAGTTTGAAATTAATAACCTTAATAAAAAAGTGGAAAAAAATACTTACAATGAAAATATAAGCTTTTCTGTGATTCCCATGAGAGCTGTTGCAATCACTGTTGCAAAGATGGTAAGACCCGAATAAACATGTATTGGCATGAGAGCTGCTCGGAGAGGAACTGGAGCAAAAGGGAGTAGAAAGACAGCGAAACCCAAGAAAAGCTAAACACAAAAGAGATTCATAGTTAAAGCAGTATGAGAAACAAGCTGCACTTCTCAAGCAGAATAAAAATCATGATAAAAATTCCATTTTGAGATATCTTCAAGTATAAATTTGAAAAGAATTGACATTTTTATTTCTGAATGTGGTTCTCTTCAAAACCAAAGCAGTAATTCTGGATTAGCACCTGGGAAGCAGACATGAAATATTTTATAAATAATCCCACCTAATATCAGTGTCCAAATTTATTGGTAATGCTAAAACTGCAACCAAACTAAGTACTGGAAGCTCAAGTTTTCAGCGTCACTAATTCAGTAATATATTGAAGATGTGAATAACTACATTTTTGCAGTCTCTTCAAGTCCCGTTCTCTGCTTCTGTTACAGATTTACACAGAAATGAAGATCAGAAGGCAGTCTAACCTTCTGACTTGAGTGGGCTAAATAATTTTACCTTGTTAGAGTTTTGGTTAAATTAAAGTACATGTCTTTAGAAGGGCAATGGTCTATATCTCAATACATCAATCAGTTGGCACATACAGAGTGAGGATGTGGGGGGGGGTATGAAATTATGCAGGGGACATGAGTGTGCTAGTTTTGGCTGGGGTATAGTTAATTTTCTTCATAGTAGCTAGCATGGGGCTATGTTCTGGATTTGTGCTGGAAACAGTGTTGATAACACAGGGATGTTTTCCTTACTGCTGGGCAGTGCTTACACAGCATCAGGGCCTTTTCTGCTTCTCATCCCACCCCATCAGTGAACAGGCTGGGGGTGCAAAAGAAGTGGGGAGGGGGCACAGCTGGGACACCTGACCCCAACTGACCAAAGGGATATCCCACACCGTGTGATGTCATGCTCAGCATATAAAGCTGGGGGAAGAGAGAGGAAGGGGGGCACATTCAGGATGGTGGCATTTGTCTTCCCAAGTAACCGTTACGCGTGATGGAGCCCTGCTTTCCTGGAGATGGCTGCACACCTGCCTGCGCATGGGAAGTAGTGAATGAATTCCTTGTTTTGCTTTGCTTGCATGCATGGCTCTTGCTTTCCCTATTAAACTGTCTTTAGCCCAACCCATGAGTTGTCTCACTTTCAGTCTTATGAGTCTCTCCTCCATCCCACCCGAGTGGCTGTGTGGTGCTTAGTTGCTGGTTGGGTTTAAACCATGACAATGAGTCCACCCATTAGTGCTAATTTTGTGGTGGAAGATAACCCATCATGTCACATGGTTTCAGTCACAGACCTCCTCAGTCATATTGAGGTTGCCTCCCTTCTTTATTTTGTTCTACTGTTACTCACTCCTGCTGCTAAATTAGAAATAATGCATGAATTTGTATTTCATCTTGCTTTAACTTCCAGTCTTAGTCCTTGTTTTGTCTTTCCATGCTGGATTAAAAAGCCTGGTATTTTCTCCCTGAGAAGCTTTTTAGTACACCATAATCAAGTCATCTCTTAATCTTCTTTAGATCTGCTAACAGTGGGAGCTTTTTAAGTCTTTCACTGGAAGACAGTTTTTCCAGCTCTCAAATTACTTTTCCAGATTTTCTTTGCTTTTTTTTTTTTGTTTAACATTTTAAAAAAGTTTATTCCATAGTATTTTATGTTAATTTTGCCAATGCCATATATGGAGGTTAAGATAATATCTTATTAGATAATTTACTTTTCCTGTTGTCAACAGCATCGTGAAAACTCATTCTGAGTTTCATGTCGTCTTTGAGTACTTCTTTCCAGAGACATTACTTTCCAAGAGACAGTCTCCATTTTACATTTTTGCCCTATTAAATTTATGTCCTTGTGCTATACTGTATTAACATACATTTGGCTTAAATACAATATATTTACACTATTGTTCCTGTAGGTATAGTATTATGTGGGCATCCCCCCTCAATAATTTTTTGGTTCTGAGATTGACATACTATTTCTGGCAAATGCCAAGTGTCTTCCTTATTAACAGGGATACTACTTTATGACTATTTTTTAACACTAGTGCTCCATCACTTAACAAACATTAGTCTCTGACTGGAAACATATCCCAGTTTGGAGGAAGTAACACCACAGTTCTTTTGATGAGACAGGCAAAGCATTAAGTGCCATTGATCAGGTTTATAGTAGCAAAATGAAAAGTAGAATTAAGATCTTACTCACAATTCTTTATCTTAACCCATAGAAAAAATGCTGATACTCAATATAGTGGCAGCACAGATTTCCCAGAAATAACTGCATTATTAAGACAAGGAAAAATCTTAACACTGTTCCTTCTTATTCATTAGCTGATGTTCAGCTATAAAGAATATACTCAACAATGCTGCAATATGCTTTCTTTTTTCTAAGTGTTAAAAACACTATTTCAATGCTATTTCCTGTACCTCCTAGCCTGAGCAGTGAAGGATAAAAGTCCAGAACCCAAATCCCTCAGCTGGGGATTTTCTGTGCTTGATCACCAGATAAATAAGTCTTATTTTTTCCTTTTTAGTGTTTTGGCATAAAAATTAATAATCACAATTTGAAGGAACAAAATAAATTTCCATAGTGTAGTAACACAATATAGGGAATTCAGAATGTATATGCAGAAACATCACATCTGTATGTGAACACTAAGTGTCAGGGCATGCCTACTCTTCTATGCCAAATGCAAAACTTACTAAGTTAGCTCATTTTAGATTACGATAACTAATTCTCTGCCAATAGGAGCAGTTAAAACCATGCACATGAACATTTATCAAAGTTTTGCTGATTCAGGAAAACTAGTTAGCCAGTAGTAGCTCATTCAGATGTCAGATCCTTTAGATCTGCACTGCTCCCTGCTGCACTTGTTCTGCTGATAAACAAAAGCCTTGAGGCCAAGAATACTTAAAGTTATGATAGCTGGAAAAAAAGAAAAACAATTACTTCATTTGAGACTTCCTTAATAAAAGCTCTGTGTTTAAATATGCTGCCAACAAACCAAATTTTCTGCTTTAACTTCAGAAGTTTATAGAGCTTAGAAACACATTACTGTAAAACTGAATAGTAAGTAAACTGCCATTATCCCAGCAAATAAACAAAATATGCTTTAAAATATATTTTTCTTTGAAGTCAAGGATCCAGTATTTGCACATTTACGTGCTAATTTGCCGAATCACAGAATGTAAAATGGGTATCCCAGTAGTTAGAGTGTATTGGTGAGGGCCTATTGTGCGTGAATTACTCAAGACATTATTCAAATTTACAACCTGTTTATAAATACAGTTAGATTCTGACCTGGAGAGAATAAAATATAACAGCAGTCAGCCCAATCCAGCTGTGCAAACTGTACATGTTAGGAATGTTGCTGGCATTGTGGTATTCAAACACGGCTACCATAGAAACAATTGCAAGAATCATTGCTATGGTATTTAATCCAGCATGTATGAACTTCATTAGGAGTTTGCTGCACTTCCAGGTCCAGGGCAACCTGTATACAATAATAGCTGAAGAAAGAACAGAAACAAGATTTTATGCCTTATAGGACAACGTCTCTCAGATTGTAATAAACATGCATCATTCACATTGCTCCATTGTAAATTACAGGAAAACCCAACCTTTACTCCTCTAAAAAAGTCTGTTAAAAGGCTTTTTCTCCTACACATAGCACAGCATATTCCAGATATACAACTGATGCTTAAATATAGCTTTTAGGGAGATTATTGCTAATTTAAAAAAAAAAAAAAAACAAAAACAAGTGTATTTCAAAAAAAAGAACAGAAACAACTTGGTGTCATCTTTTCCTCATTCCTTAAATTGACCTAACAGGGATTCTGCACAGGATTTTGATTTTTCTGCTACTAGTCAGATTGGAGGAATAGGGCTCATTTCTTATACCCAGAAGACCACCTATTGAGAAAGTGTGTAAGATTATTTTTTAATACTCGTTCTCTTTGCCAACTTTGGATAATATCATTCTCTAATTGTGTAGATATTTATATGACTATCTATTGCATTGATATGAATAGAACTACTTTAAATGGGAAAATCCTACTCAGCATTAAGGGAATCATAATCTGACTCTTAAGAGACAAAAGGATTTGGCAACTACAACTCTTCTGACACTTAGATGAATGAAAGAGGGTTTTGCCTCTATTTGCATTAATAACTCAAGCAGACAGTGTTTTGTCCAGTCTGAACAAAACAACAACGTCTAGTGATCTAACTCCAGATGGTCCATATGAATAACTTAACTGGAGCTGCTTCCTGCCAAGCTCTTTCCTCAAGGTCCCCACTGCTCTTCCCCTGCCACAACTGTACGCTGCCTGTTGTATGACCCAGGTGCTTTACACAAGGGACACACAGAGACCAGATTAGATCACTGGAGCCCCAGGTATATCTGATTACAAACTAGGTAGTAATTCTGGATGTGTGAC
Organism: Egretta garzetta; assembly: GCF_000687185.1. Classification (NCBI taxonomy): domain Eukaryota; kingdom Metazoa; phylum Chordata; class Aves; order Pelecaniformes; family Ardeidae; genus Egretta; species Egretta garzetta. The sequence continues at coordinate 3,873,685 of NW_009260022.1, read as the reverse complement.
AGCACATAATTATGTTCAGATAACAGGGGACACGTATTTATGCGGACACCTGATCACTTGAACAATAAATACTAATGCCCACATCCATAATCATAGAATCATAGAATCCTGGGTTGGAAGGGACCTCAAGGATCATCTAGTCCAATCTTTCTAGGTAAGAGCACAGTTTAGACAAGATGGCCCAGCACCCTGTCCAGCTGAGTCTTAAAAGTGTCCAATGTGGCAGGGTCACCCACTTCCCTGGGGAGATTATTCCAATGTCTTGCCCAAGTAAATGTCTTGCCCAAGTAAAAAGACTGAGCTCCATTTATCTGATTCGTCACATCCTCATTTAAGGTTTCTGCTTATGAAAGTACATTCAAATCTTTATATACAATTAGCTATACTAAAACAAAAGAATGAGAATATAGGCATATTTTTTAAAAAGTTCCTGTTCCAAACATTAAGAAATAGATGTGCACCAGTAAAAAAAAGTATTGTCTGATAAATGCAAAGATTACAAATTTACTTAAGTAATTCTCATGTACTTTACTCTTTACTTCTCCATTCCCTTGCTTTTTTATGCAAAAAGCACAGGTTATGGAAAATAAATAGGATATTCATTCTGTATATTGTGATGATGAATAATAGCTAATTAATTAATTTCAAAATTCTGTTTACATATTTTTGTTTACTTGGATGCATGCCAGGAAGTACAGTACTACACTAAATAATTCACAGAGAAAACACTGTTCACAACTGAAATTTCCAGAGTACAATCAAATTTAAAATCAACATATGCTTTTACATACTGTGTGAAAATATAGTACTGGAATGAAAGTGTCCCTTAGAATATTTAAATATAGACAGCACTTAGGTAGCTCACAGCTTTCTACTTTTCAAAAGTAACAATAGTAAATCCTACAAAATCAGGAAGATAGAGGCCTTGTTTTTAAGACAGTTTGACAGTAATCAGTCTATATGATATAGGTATGACTCAGCACACCAAACTTACGATCACCTCCAACAGTTCTCCAAAAGTTACACAATAGTCTTATATCTTGTTAATTTTGAAATAATTGCCTGCACCAGACTATTATTAATTAACTTAGTACTAATGATTATGATTTCTAGTTTTGTAAAGCAGGTATGCCAAGAGGCCCCAAACAAGCCTCAATGTCCCATGACAATATTCCTAGTAAATCCTCCTTGCTCCATATTACAATATGGCCCACAGTATTGTCAATAATTTATTCCAAGTGCAGCAGAGTACTTGACTCCACATGTTTTGAAATAAACTTGATGTGCATAGGTCCTGGTCTCAGTTTTCAGTCTTTGATCTCAGAGGGTCAAGTCCAGGCTAAAATTTTTGTATAACATTTTTCTTTGGTGCACAAGATGCTGTCATCTTGTTGATATAACTTGCAAAATCACTATCAAACTCCGTAGTCACGCATCCACATAGTCTCAGGTCTCTATCTGGGCCATGAATTTTCTGGGCTGTTTCCCATAAACAGTATGATAGAAAAGCAAGGAATACAGACTAATGGCTTGGACACTTCTTAACAGTACCATGTATTAGCATGTTACTTGACACAGCCCAGGACATACGCCTCTTTCTGTGAGGGCTATGTGTGAAATTATACATTGTAACGTGAGCAGATCGGACCGTTTATCACTGTGAAAAGACAAGGTTTCATTTCCCCATCACCACTTTTGTTCCACTTCTGTGTGCTTCCCCCGGCCTTTGTCACAACTAGTGCTTTTCTGACCAGCAGGAGGAAGCAAGGCAATCTGGGGAACAAAGGCGAGAGGAGGAGGAAGACTGCTTTCAGTGCTGCAAGCTCTTAAAAACTGACTCATATGTGATGTGCAATTTCATCTCAAAATTAAAATAGCCTGGGTTAAAAGCACATACACAGTTACAGCATTTTTAGCGGTGACATGCTAAAGCAGTCCCGTGAAGAACTTCCTCTAGGTACAATGTCTCTACTACTGTTAAAGAGATTGGACAGTCTAGGCATCCTTAGACACCACTTACTCACTCAGATCTCCTGTTTTGAGCTCTGATTTTAAAGCGCATCACATAGGACAGAGCGATCTTGCAGTATGTTGTATGTGGCATGGGACACCTGTTCTTTGCCAAACATACAAAGCAAAATTCTGGAGTTAGCTCTCTAGTATTTCTGACTGGCACGTGCTGTAGGGAGGTGTCATGGATTGCTCATGAGATGCCTTCCACCTCAGAAGGCACATAGTGTGGTTCTGTGAATGCACTGGGGGTGCACCACACAGCACCTCACAGCTGCCAGAAAGGAACATTCCTCTTCACTCCTCCCATTTCCTCTCCTGCTTCTTCTTGGCTGATCCTGTTGCTTACCTTTGGCAAGTTCTGAATGCCCACCAGATTCTTTGGGAACCCCTTTAACTCAGAATGCCCATCTGTGATCTCAAAGGGACTCAAACTAAGCTCATCAAGAGAGCTGCCTCTTCACAAGTTGCCTGTGATGAGACCCTTACAGCTCAGCAGTCATTTGCCCTTCCAATTCATGAGAATTCTGCAGCCCATTGATTGGATGGTAGAAACTCTGGAAATTAGCTATTTTTCCTTTGAACAGATGTTTTTTTATGTTTGAGGCAGAGGTCATCATGTTTGTCAGATAACTCAGAGCAAGCATTATCTTTAGATGTGATTTCAAGATGAAAGACTGCTTACTTTAAAATAGATTTGTGCTCCTTCTCCTTGCTCTTGCACATTGTCCACCATCTCCCTTCTCCCATCTATGGCAGTCCTGAGACTCTTTGTGCAGACTATTCAACCTTCTATTCTGGCAAAAACTGTACTTGGGGTGGGTGTTAGTTTTCTGCTAGTTAATTCAGTTTATGAGTCTGACAAAGGCCAGAGCTGACACAAAAAAACAGTAGGAAGATGAAGTCTGAGTCAAGGAGAAAGCTGAAAGGGAAAAGTGGAGGGAAAAAGTAGTAATATTTCAGCCACAGTGAGCTGTTGGACTGTCTCACCCACCTAGGTAATTCATCTATACAGATGAAATTTAATTGACTCTGTAACTCCACATGTTAATGTGGCAGACCAGGATTTTTCCTCCTTTTTTCTCTGTAAAAACTCTTAAGTAACGTTCCTATTGTATTCCTTTATTAATGTACTGCTGACCTTAGGCTACATCCTCATGTTTTAAGTCTATTTAAAATCCAAGTTATAGGATATTTATAAATCCTATATGATGAGGAATATTAATTGTGCAAACATCTTCCAAGGCTTACAGTGTCAACCTACAACTTTTATTTTAAAGAGTTTACATGTGACTCATAAGCAATAGAAAACTGATCTGAGGATGGGAGGCAAAGACTACCCTACCCTCCTTGTTCTGATTCACTCTTTATTTGGTCTTCCACAAACCCAGAGCCCACCATGCTGCTCCTCAGTCTGCAACAGAGATTGTAACATCTCTGTAGAAAAAAAATACTTTTATTAGGTGAGTAATGGGAAATCCTCAAAAATCATTTATTCCACAGTATATTTTGATGGGTTTCTTAATTAGTCCTTTGGGGGAGAATCAAACATAATTTGCAGGCCAAACACAAACTAGCATGCAAATACTCCTTTGGAGCATACCCTGTGTCTACAGTAATTGTTCAACATTTCCACATGTAAAATAAGACACAATTCCTAATTTACTTATTTATCCCATTCCATCACACTACTATTCCTTTAAGCCGTTCTTAAAACTTTTTCTTCATGTTTTTTTCCTATCTTATTCTTTTAAAAAATATGCACACAGACTTTTATTGCCTGTGTTTTTCCCACTTTAAGTCGAGAGAATCATCTGGACAATTACTGTGCACTGACAGTGCTTTGTCAGGTATCATTTACCTATAGGTGCTGATCCGCAAATAGTAAGTATTAATATTAACATGCCTACAGCTTCTTCATTTGATTGACAAGATATATACAACACTTATCAGGGCACATCTACTTCCCAATATGCACATTATTACAATCATCCCTTCTACCTCCTGCAGACCACCAATACAACATTTCTATCCTTTGTATAGACTTTAAGGCAAGAAACAGTTGATTCGGTTATCATTTCAAATCCTCCACCCAAATTTAACCAAGATATTTATTAGCTATTCCTTTCTACTCTTAACTAAAGACTTCTTTTTCTGTGTGTGTGCAAAGAGGCATCCTATTCCCCAGACTCATCCAAATTACTTTCAATTCGATGGCAGACTTCTGTCAGCAAAATATGAATGACATTCACAGTGGTATCTTACCTGTTGATATTTCATCTGATTTACTACAATACTCCTTCAGTCTCCAACATTGCTTTTCTTGTTATACAATAGGATTTCCTCCCCAGATAATGCTCTATTATCAATTGGCCTAGTTTCGGCTGTGTGGTGCATAGTTGCCGGCTGGGGTTAAACCATGACATCAATGAATTCCTTGTATATATTCCTTTTTGTCTGTTTGTTTGAGTTCCATTTACTTTACATATATCCTTACCTACACAAGGCTTGAGGCAACACCCTTATTCTGTGACACAGGGAGGACAAACTGAGTTTCAGAGGAAAAAAAAAAAAGAAAATGCGTAGGAAAAAGCTGCAGGAAACCTACCCCTATTTTCTTCAAAAAGTCTATGCTTATATTAAATACAGTAGTTTGGTCACAGTAAGTAGTAGAGAGCTTCGTGAAGTCAACAGGTGTTTCTCGTTGCTTATTTATAGCCTGACATTACACTTCCCATGACCTAATGAGTGATATTATGTAAAACAACTTCAAAATACTGTTTATTGCTCAATAGTAATTTGTAACTTGAAGCCACAAAGCTGAGAACACACCCCAGTCCCACTGAAAAAAATGAAACTTGCAGTGCATGTTCAAATCACAGCATTCCCTTCATAGCCAGAACCAGACAGCCACCCACTCCTCTGCATCTTCCAACCTCTGACTGGCTGGGCTCCTGCCGAAGAGTGAGTGAGCAAGCACACGTGTGATGCAAACATGTTCCACTGGAATGAATGTCCGTATGTGCTGGACAAGTCTTCTGGCTGGATGAATGCAATATATCATTCAGCAGTGAAGCACATGTAAATAAGGTTATTAAAAGTGAAATTCTAAGTTTGCCTCGACAAAATTCTAGTTTGTCTTCTATTACAAAGAACAAATACCTCTGCTTACATTTACACTGTAAGTCTCCAGAGGTTCTTCATTACTTAAGAACAGCAAAATCTTCCCTGTCCTCTCCCCCACAAAAGTCAGTGGTAAAGCTGTGGGAGAATTTCCACTGTTCTCTGCAGTATTTATGTGCCCTTCTTGGACACGTTACAGATGTTTCACTTAGTTCTTTACATGCTGAAACTAGAAAGAATCTTGTCAATGAGTTTATAAAAAACTTATGTTGGAAACTGTTATCTGTGTCAAACTTCCTTGTTAGTTTTAATACCATTAGCATACCGACACTCCCAAATGTCAGGATTTTTAAGGTACAGTCCAGTGCCCTTACTTTTGCAATATTCAGCTCTAGTTTAAATTTATTCACAGGCTAGATGAGCCCCTCTGTGGTGCTCTATCATGATCTGCTTTTTAGACTTAACTGAGAGCATTGCATTTTTATTTCCTAAATTGATACCGTTTACCAACTATAGTGTGTCTAATTTAGTCATTTTCTTGGAATGAGCCAGTTACACTAACAGCAAAAACGCAGTTCAAATTCCAGTATTCCTGTTGGTCTCAAGGAACAACCCTGAGACTTAACATACTAATTGTGTGGGATGGAAAAAAAGACATGTTGTAAGTGTAATGGGAAACATTTGAAAGTCAGTCCGAGGCTGAACCCTATGCAATCAAAAGTTCAAACACGCTATTAAAAAACAAACCCCACCACTGCATCATAAGCACTGTACGTTATTTAGGCAACAGAGCCGAGAATGGATTTAAAAGATATGTTTTACAAAATAATTTACGCTAAGCCTGGGCCGATGAATTGCATTTTAATGATGCTTATGGCGCTGCGTTTTCTCTGGCACAAACCCTGTTCCTGGACCTAGCTTCAGTGGTACTGAACTTTTCCTTTCTCCTCTTGGGACGCGGGAGAGAGCCAAAAGGGAGGGAGCCAAAGGAGAGAAACTTTCCTAGGGCAGCATTTCTGGCATTTCGATTTCCAACTTGCATAAATTCGGGCTGACTAGGAAAACACACCTCGCAAGCATTACTCAAAGTGCAAGGCAGTCCCAGGCCAGGGTAAACAACCGCTTGCAGAAAAAAAAAAAAAACAAACCCCAAAGCATATACAGCAGTTTCGGCTTGCTACAAGGGGCTCTTTGTCCCTTCTCGGGGACTGCTGGCTTGCCTAAACCGCTCCGGCCGCGCACCGCGCACCCCTGCGCTCCCG